>NC_134897.1:5898203-5970703 GCF_041734735.1 Babylonia areolata
ACGTTTCCCTTTTTTTCTGCCTGGCAGTGAGTGTGGACAGCTTTCAACCAAGCAGAAAACAGTGTTGGTTGCACTCGTGGCCGACAAAGGTTGAGGTGAGGTGGTGAGAGGGCCGGGGACTGAAGGTACCAGGAAAATAAAGTGCAGGTGCTGTAAAGCTTGGCTTTCATACCTGAACACACCCCAATGAAAAGGCCTTGGCCTTTACGTTTGTCCCTTCTCACCCACATAATGATTGAGGAAAGGAACTGTTGAATTCTTACAGGGCTATATGGATAAATGAAAATGTGTGTGTGTGTGTGGGGGGGGGGGGGGGGGGGGGGGGCGTGTGCATGTGCGTGCGTTTTTGTGTATGAGGACATTGATTTTCATGACTGGAAAGTGATTCTTTTCTCTTTCTTAATCGAGAATTAGACTGAGGGAAATTGTGATTGAAAAGTGACCTATTTGTTGACTAACGGAGCAAGTGATTCGTTGTCCGTCTTATGACCTTTAAAAACAACAACAACAACAAAAGAAAACAACCGCACTTCAACTCTCTCGGTGAAACTGACAGCTCTGCTTTTCAAAGAGCTGACAATAATAACAATAACAATAATCATATGATTATGATTTTGATTATCATTATTACTATCATTATTATCATGTACACTTATTTTGCGAACTATCTAAGAGCTCAGGGCATTTACATGAAAGAAAAAGTTACAAACAGCTTGAATCATTCATGACCCCTCTTTCTCAAAACCCCTCCCCCCCACCC
This sequence comes from Babylonia areolata, assembly GCF_041734735.1. Classification (NCBI taxonomy): domain Eukaryota; kingdom Metazoa; phylum Mollusca; class Gastropoda; order Neogastropoda; family Buccinidae; genus Babylonia; species Babylonia areolata. Next base: position 5,898,964 of record NC_134897.1, read on the forward strand.
CACCCCCTCAGAAGGAAACTGAGAGTGCTTGTAGATAGGTTTGAAAACGATGAATGTTTAGTGAAGAGCGGAAGCCGGAGACAGAATCAGATGCACGGATATGTTGAGGAATGTTGTTCCAGATATGAGGAGCAGCAGAGAGGAAAGAACGCTGATCATAGGTTCTTGTACTGACACGAGGAAGTTTCAGAAGGTAACAGTCAGAGGAAGAGGGAGAGTTATCGAGGGAGTGCAAGCACTGATAAGGTCAGGAAGATAGGCAGGTCCTGTGGAGTGGAAATCAGGAAAGCAACTTTGTATGTAATTCTCGCTCCAATGGGGACACAGTGTAAAGTACGGAGGTATGTGAAAATGTGATTATTACGTGGGACTCTTGAGAGTCAGACGGACAGCACTGTTTTGAAGTTTTTGAATTCACTAAAGATTATGTGGACAGCCTGTGAGAAGAGACTTGCAGTAGTCTGACAGCGCAACAATGAATGTGGCCAGAGATATATCCTGAAAGCAAAGATGGGATGTGTCCTGAAGCACTGAAGCATTTTCCACCTAAATGACTCACGCCACCAGAGTGGCACAGCATAAGTGGTAACATTTAGCTACTTCGAATTCACTAAAGGCTCTTCCTACGAATTAGACAATCATTTCATTTTGTGAGGATTAGGAACAATGACCAGACGTCATGACATTGGGAAGAACGAACATGCTAGATAGATGGAACTTTGGATTAGCGTATTTCATTAAGAGACGTCAGACATGGCACTGACCTCTGGCAGCCCTCCGCGAACTGTGTGAAACAGGGATGTGTCATAGCCCCCACCCTGTTCTCAATGTCCTTCAGTATGATGTTGAAACTGACTACTGTGGATCTGTGTGACGAGGACAGCATATACATCCGCTTCTGTACAGAAGAATACTTGTTCAAATCTAAGACGGCTGCAGGCCCACTCAAAGGCAACTAAGCAAGTCATCAGTCAGTTTTTATTCGCTTATGATGCTGCCTTTGTAGCCTACATTGAACTTGTACTGTAGCGCATTACGTCCTGGTTTGCTGAGACGCTGAACTCTTTGGTCTTGAAGTCAGCCTCAAGAAGACCAAGGTCCTCCACCATCAAAGACGACTTTCAGCCTCCCTTCATCTCCACTGGCCAGAAAGAGCTGAAGTCAATCCAACAGTTCGCTGTCTGGGCTGTGTCATATTATCGGACACTGGAACGGACAGAAGTGAACAACCGACTAACCAAGGCAAACAGCGTATTTGGCAGACTTTACAAACTTGTCTGGAACAACAATAGCTGAAGAAGAAACCAAAATTAGTCTACAAAGCTGTGGTCCTGACTACCCTGTGTGACATACCGCCATCACCTTCACTTCCTAAGTGCTTCTGCCAATGCGCCTCTGTCAAATGGCCACCGAAAATGAGGGGCATGTCTAAGGAGGAACAAAGACTCCCTGAAAAAGATTCTCACGTCATGTGTCAGAGACCACATACAGTGCATAACTCAAGATGTCAAAAGGGAGTCATGGCGTCAGTCTTCCAGCCACCTTACCCTTCGAGCCTGACGCAAAGCAATAAAAGAAGGAAAGAGACAGCCCCGCAAATGCCGTGATCCCCCACCTGTACTGCACCGTCCCACCATTCCACAGCACTCACTGTGGCAGAACATGTCCATCCCGTAAAGGCCTCCCTAGTCACTCCATCAGTTGTCATGCTCATGCCCAATAACATGAAATGTTTAAAGAAAATTGTTTTTGTCTTCTGTGCTAACTGATACTGTCCACTAGAAAAACGGAAGTGCTTTTTCATTCTCATTTTGCTTTGCTAGAGTCGTCGCTAATTGTAGGAATAGCTTCACTTCCGCGAAGATTTGGGTATTACATTTCATCAAGCACGTGCAGTATATATATATATATATATATATATATACAAACACGCATATATATATATAATTAATTATATATATATGTGTGTGTGTGTGTGTGTGTGTGTGTGTTTCCTTCCGCTTATACTCGATAGTCACAAGGAAACTGATCGTGCAATGAAAGAATGGATGAAAGAATAATACATAGATAGACAAATCAATGACTGTCAGATCAGCTGTGTCCCCCCTAACTTCGCCAAAAGCAGTTTCCACTGAAGGGTTTGTGGCGCCAGCCATTTTCTGCACACAGGGGGAGTCATCAACCAAACCCTACACTGTTGTCAGCAATGATCTGTGTCACTGCTGTCTCTGCTCAGACTTCACTTCAGGTCAGACCTCAGCAACTTTCGTTCTCGGGCGAAGCATAATCGGTTTTTCACGTGACATAACTGCTTTGTACAGAGTTGTCAGCCTTCATTTGGACACGCCTTTCTTCCCTGACCTCTGGAGACAGGGGAGGGCACTCTTTGTTCCCCACTCTACGTTTTCTTTCATCTTCGTCTTGTTTCATATGTTTGCTTCGTTCGCCACATCGTGGGGTGATCTGCTTGGCTGTTGATTGACTGGGTACACCTTATTTGCGCACGTGCACGCTCCAGGTTAGTATAAAATAGTATGGCTAGATGGTTTGCAAATAATGGAGGAGGAAGGTTAGCACATAAATATTATGTTTTTATATGATGGAGGAGACAGGTGAGTACATGACTAGATGCCTTGGATATGAAGGAGGTGGTAGGCTAGAACGAGTATGTAGGTGTGTGGACTCATGACCGACGAATTCAGAAAAAACAAGAGATGCAAAGCCTTCAAGACTTTTGTGATACGCTCTTTCTCCAATAAAGGAATCACGAGGAAAGGTGTGTGTGTGTGTGTGTGTGTGTGTGTGTGTGTGTGTGTGTGCGTGTGTGTGTGTGTGCGGACGTGCATGCATTACAATTATGGTTAGTATTTTTTTCATATGTATTTAAGTATGTTAATGGTTTCACTTATGCAGGTGAAATTTCTTTTATGGAAAAATTATGCGTTCATTATCTTTTTAAGGAGTTTTAAAAAGTGATATAATTGGTGTGTTTGGACTTCCAAAATCTGTGAGGGGTACGGGCTGGGATTGCGAGAGATGGAATAGACCCGTCCATGGGGTGCTTAAAAGTGGAGGAGGGTTGGGGGCGGAAGGGAAGGCGGCGATCGGGGGTGTAGAAGTTGGACAGATTGTTAGAGAGGAAGAACGAATGTATACTTTAAATATACTGTTCAAAAAAAAGAAACGCAACAACATTCAGAAGGCAATGTGATATTGCACTGTACAAATGGATTGGGTATAGCTGTGGTGAAAATGTCTCGTCGTCTTAAAACACAACGACAAAACGGAACAAACAAAAAAACATGCTTCACATGGCAGTCGTTTTTGATTGGGAAGACCAGTGAACTGTTTTCTCATACAATGGCTATAAAACCCAGGAAAATTGCAGTCCGTCGAATCGGATTTGGATGCAAAAATTCCAGTGCCAAAAATGCCCCAACAACGAAACAACGCCATTGGCCGACTGCAGGCTGGACAATCTGAAGCTGATGTCGCACGACATTTCAACGTTGCACGAAGCACCATCAGTCGGCTGTGGGCCAGACACTGAAGGGAGTGCCACGTGTCTTCGACGGGACCATCTGCAATCGGCTGCACGTACCTGGCCTTCACGCTTGTGGTGCCGTTATCCCCGAACTGCTGTTATCTTTGCTTGTAGACAGAAATGATAACGGATCCCTGCTCAACCCTTAGCCGAGTGACGTCAAGTGCTGATGCAATAGTCTTTGTCGTCAGCAATCGTTCTGAAACATTCCATGGAGGCGACAATTTAGATTCTATTCCGTTACACTGAGTGCATGAGATCTATTTGAGAGAAAACCAGTGTAAAGTATATACATTTAGGCGTTCTGCACCTTGATAGGATAGTTCAGATCAGTTCAGGCCCCAAGGGAAAATGCAGTAAAAATAAAATGAAGTGAAATAAGATAATAAATAAATAAATAGGTAAGTAATTAAATGGATTAATTTTCCGCCCAGTGACACAGCTCTTCTAGGAAGAGCTCATTTTCTTTTGGAAGTCTCGACTGAGGTTTCATTTTTGACTCACTTGTGTAAACAAAGTGAGTCTATGTTTTAACCCGGTGTTCGGTTGTCTGTGTGTGTCTGTGTGTCTATGTGTCCGTGGTAAACTTTAACATTGACATTTTCTCTGTAAATACTTTGTCAGTTGACACCACATTAGGCATAAAAATAGGAAAAATTCAGTTCTTTTCAGTCACCTTGTTTAAAACAATATTGCACCTCTGGGATGGGCACAAAAAAAAAAAAAAAGAAAAGAAAAAGAAGTCTAATTATATGCAAACTGCATTTACTGTTATATATATATATATATATTTTTTTTTTTTTTTTCTTTTTTTTTTCTTTTTTTTCTTTTTCTTTTTTCTTCTTCTAAACTTTGATCTGATATTCTGACACAACAAGAGCAGTCATTATTATCATTTTTTGTTCAAACAGGAACTTCTTTTGCTAAGCATGGAAGTTTCATTTATTTTGCAAACGTTTTGGTGCAGATAATAAAAAAAGGAAATTACTCTGTAATTAATGCTAGGGGACTTAATTTGCTTTAAACTGATCTTTCTCATCTTAAACATTACATTTTGAAATTATACTCAATACATAAAAAGCTTGTTTGTTTTACTCTCAGTGTACAGGGCTTTCACTATGTTCATTCCCCCAAGTGGTCTTTTTTCGGAAAATACTAAAATCAATACGACGAGTGGACTTTACAGATCTGTTGGCTGAGCCCTGAAGGTCATGGGCAAAAATCAATTGCGTACACATATTTATACACATTCAAAGCGCGTGCTCATATTCTTCGCGAACGCGAACGACGCCATTTTGTTTCAAGTTGTTGACCTGCCGTTCAGTCCTATATTCAATGGACAATACACGATAACATGTGATGGATAGTTGTAGAAGGAGACCGTTAAATATTTATTCAGAGAAAGATTTGTGAATGCCTCATCACTTACTGGATTATGCCCCAAAGTGCCATAAAAATATCCACAGAATCAGTCGGAATTCACAGTTAAAAATTGTAAACCATGCAAGTTAATACCCCTGAACTGATCACGATGAAACGAAAAAATTTCCAGTCTTGACTTTTCTCAAAACGAAGTCCTTTTCACTTCTTACGACGTTTAGAAGTACTTGTACTTGGCTGTACATGTTATTAGTTTAACAAAATACTTAATTTTCATATCAACTTTAAAACTATAAAACTAGAATGAACATAAAAGAGAAATTGAATCGACCGTGTCGTACTACATTCCCGGCGGGTGTAACTAAACTTGTACATATATCTAGATCTAGTGAAAACGGCTAAATGTTGCAGTGAGATTGGGTGATAGCCATTAAAAAGAATTTTTTTTATTGCCCTTAAAGATTTTTTGAATGCCCAAGATACACCAGAATGATATGATTTAAACAGCGTTCTCACTGCGAATACCGCAATTGATTTATCGCCCTTTAAAAAAGTATGTTCAAATGTTACATTTTAGAACGTCAGTTAAGGAGCCACGATAGTGTAATGGATAAGGCAGTTTCTTCTCACCCGAACACGCGGGGTTCGAACCTGGTCAGGACTTTTTTTTTTTTTTTTTTTTTAACGCGAAGCTTTTTAATAACAAATACAGAACACATTTTACCGATTACATTTTTTAAAGTGTATCACAAGTGAGTGTTGAAGGCCTTGCCTCTCTTGTTTAATCTGTTATCATTTCGCTCTGTTTCGTCACCTTTATATTCATTTTGATAACAAAAAAGACGTGCCGGTCAGTTTTACATTGATTCCTCATAAATTTGACTTACGATTCGTGCAGTACAACGTTTTTCGAGGATAACGGCTTACCACAGGACATCTGACCTCTTTGTAGCGCGATAAATAGACTACACCCCCGAAAACGGAGTATGGCTTCCTACATGGCGATGTTAAGACGGCCATACACGTAAAAGCCCACTCGTGAACATGCGAGTGAACGCGGGAGTTGCAGACCACGAACGAAGAAGAAGAAGAAGAAGAATAGACTACTGTATTCGATGTGATAATACCGTTTGATTCACGTTATTTTGATGTGTCTGGATTACTTAAGAAAGTTATTAAAGTTCGCGGTATAGGAGACGTTGCAATCGCCTCAGGCACAGCGCAACATGTCGAAGTTTTCTTCAGGTCTGTGCAGACCAGTGTACGCTATCGAAACTGAGAGGTGCCGTCAATTTTTTTTTTTTTTTTTTTTTTCATGCTAGTCAACTCAGTGTCCACTTTTGCATAAGCTGTGAACACGTCGATGGTGTAATTCATGTCATTCTATGTGTTCTGTCCAGAACTCGTATTTCTTTTCTTTTAATTGCGAACAAGAAAACCAATGTCATGCTGTCTTCAGACACAGATAAGCTTTACAGGCAACTAACTGGGGAGAGCCCCTCCCCCTATCCCCTTCCACACCTCCCCCCAACCTACCCCCTCCCCCCATCTTTTTTAGATTTGAAGTCTCAACGAAATAAACCGTTCATGATCCGGAAATACGGCTAAACCCAGAAGACTTACAACCTTTGACTGGTATGACTGTAAACGAGTTTGATTTTTTTTCTTTTGTTTTTTATCTTTGTGTTTAATCCAAAATCAACATTGGCAGACACACACACACACACACACACACACACACACACACACACGCGCACACACACACACACACACACACACACACACACACACACACACACGCACGCACACACACGCACACACACACACACACCACCACCACCACCACCACCACCAAACACTGGGTTGTTACATACACTCATTTTGTTTACATGAGTCAATAAAACGATTCTTTTTTTTTCAAAGGAAGTGGCTGCACATTATTGCTTACATCTATCTGTCTATCCATCTGTCTATCTATCTATCTCTCTATTTAGCTATCTTTGCATGCATATATGTATCTATCCATCATTCATAATCTATCTATCTATCTATTTTTGCATGCATATATGTATCCATCATTCATAATCTATCTATCTATCTATTTGTGCATGCATATATGTATCTATCCATCATTCATAATCTATCTGTCTATAAAATGAAAAATAATTAACTAGCTTACTAGATAGACAAAGAGACGGACAGATAAATACACAGACCGACCGACATATAGATAGATAGATAAATAGATAGATGTAAATATGGTTAGCTATGTGTGTGGTGTGTCTGATGGGGATGGATGTATGTGTGTCTGCACGACAGTAAACTCTTCACTGGAATGATACTGCATGTCATCATGTCACTTGGTACAGTCCACAAAATCGCAGCGTCGGATCTTGTATAGGATAGATGCAAACAAACGGTCGCATTGCGTGTTTCAATCATAGTCGATGCCAGAAAATCATGGGCGAGACGGGAATATCTGCATGTTGAACAGGCGGACACTGTGAATGTCTGGATGCGGTTGACCAGTCTGACACTGCATTGATAACAGGAACTGTCTGTGAACAGCACACACACACACACACACACACACACACACACACACACACACACACACACACACAAAGAGAGAGAAAGAGAGAGAGAGAGAGGGTTAAGATTTTAGGCATGGCCTTCTCCTCCAGTCTGTGCTTGCTAATAGACATCCATTGCGCATAAGGAAGAAGAAAAAAGGAAAGAAAGTTAGAAAAGAGAGAATGAGAGAGAGATATATACACAACTGTCTCATATCAGTGTCCAGAAAAACGACTGAAACCTATAATGACGAACACTGTTCAATGAACAGATTACTATAATAATAATAATAATAATAAAAAAAATAAAAAGAATATATTAAAACAACACAATTTGCTAATCATAATGACAGAACCATGCATTCTTTGTCATTTTCTCACATTTTGCTTCCGAGTTATAACGTATATAGGCAAACGATAAAAATATTGATTGACGGCTCTTTTTGCATTCGCGTTCTATGAAATACTGGCGTCATACGAGAGTGGTTAAGTGATGTTTACAGATCTTGTGTGTCAGGTCAGGGGCATAGCCCTTGCTACTGGTACCATGTAACCCAGTACTACCTGCCGCATGTGAATTCTCCCAACGACGGACCAGGTGGAGGAGGAAACCTTTCCCAATGGCTGTGAAGGCGGAAGAGGATGACCAAAGGGCAGGGGGAGCTCTTATCCTTTGCTGGAAGTCCTCCTAGGAGACAGAACTCCGAAGAAAAAACCTTCACCTGCCGAGGCCGTTCTACACGTGGCAGTATCTGCACCTGTGGGACTCTGATCGACGGTAGGCGAGAGAGTGGGGAAGGGACTGCACAACTCCTCCTCACTAAAAAAAAGTCACCTGTGCTGGTCAGGCAACGAGGCTAATGTCGTAACGATGAGCTAGCCCTTCAACACCCAGCTTTCCCAAGTCCTGCGGCAATGGAGAAGTGGTAACGGGGACAGGCAGAGGATGCTGCTGACAGTTCCTAGTCACGACTCTGCACGCAGGCGACTGTGGGGTGATGGTCGTCCGCCGTAGACTGGGGCAGATGCTGCGCCCGTATCCTCCCACAGCGTCAGAGCAGCCCTTTTTAGGGACAGCACTGCTTTCCCCACGCGGGGAAGGGGAGATAAAAGGATCCCCAAACAAAGCCTGCCTCACCTAGTACCTGCTGTGAAACATGGACGACGTATCACCGTCAAATTCAACAACTTGAGCAGTTCCACCAGAAATGCCTACGAAAGATCCTCGGCATAAAGTGGCAAGACAGGGTCTCCAACCTCCAGGTTCCAGGTCCTAGAGAAGAGCGGTCTGCCCAACATCGAAAGCCTGCTGATCCAGTGCCAGCTACGCTGGACAGGACACGTTGTCCGCATGACAGACAGCAGGATCCCGGAGATGCTATTGTATGGCCATCTGAAGGAAGGCCACCGCGAACCTGGAAGACCCTGCAAGCGCTTCAAGGACACCTTGAAAACAAACCTCAAAGTCTGTGACATTGACATCGCTTCCTGGGAAACTGATGCCCTTGACCGCTCTCGCTGGAGGATGCTGTGCTCTGGTGGCATAAAGACGTTTGAAAACAAGAGAACGCTGGCCATTAAGGAGAAGCGTGAGCGAAGGAAGCAGGGCTCAACTTCTGGAGACGTTTTCCCTTGCAACACCTGTGGGAAGTGCTGCGCATCCAGAATCGGCCGATATGAGGACACACACCGACAGATAAGCCTGCCTGCCTACTCATCCGTCGGTCCGACGGGAGACTCCATCATTACATATCTTCTAGTCTCAATGAAATTTATTTCCTTGTCTTTCTTATTTTTGTGCAATTACATTTTATTGTTTTATGCTTTTTTCACTTTCCCATTCTTTTTCTAACATATCACTGATATTGGAATAAACCGCTTTCCATTCACAACTATCGTCTTCCAACCAAATCATAAATAAAGATTCTTATGTTAACATGGATGCTGGAGACAAGGGGAGATGTATGTGTGAGGGGACAGTCGAGAAACAGTACATCAAATTAAAAAAAAAGAAAAGAAAAAAAGAAAGAAACCAGCCACTGTGACAAAGTGGTCAAAGTTGCAGACTGCTACCTAAGAGGGATGGACTTCATTGAGGACTGGCCTGCACGAGCAGTCTTTGCACTTTGCAGCGTTAAGTTTGTTAGCGTTAAGGATCGTCCCCAAGTCGCAAAAAAAACCATTCTCAACGCAAAGCAAAGGTAGCAGTGCAGTGATCACATGTCTTTCAGCCAAGGGGCCTGACTGTCACTGGGGCGTGGGGCAGTAACAGCTGAAGCCGACTCCTCTCCGCAGTTGTGTGTGCTGTGCATAAACGGGAAGACCATGACCAAAGAGACGAATGCCACCACCCATTTCATGAATACATTTCTGACAGTGCTGCTCAACGTTCCGAGTGAACAATGCATATGTCTGTCTGACAACAGGACATAACAAACGGAAACGTTGTCTCAAACTCGTGATATTATTGGCCTCGTCGTCTATACTATCACCAAGAGAACCAGAAAAAAAGTCTGAAATGCTACAGTGATTCATGATTTGCTCTTGGGATGACGATTAATCCTTCACTCATGTCTGTGTCACGGTGTCAAAGGTCGACCTGGGCTGATTGGGACGATCATTGGAGGGATGTATCTCTACTTCACAGGGTTGGTGTATCCTCGACTGAAAAAAAAAAAATCGCCAGAAGAGATAAGGTGCTAAGGATGGAGGGGATGGTATGTGTGTGGGGGGGAGGGAGGCGTGACGCGGGAGAGGTTTAGTTTGCAGTGTCCTGTGGATGCAGAATGGAAATAAGCATCACTAATCACTACCAAAGTGTGCAGGCCCGCCTCTGATGAGCAGCAATATGTCAGCCCGACATTAGAACTCAGTGCATCGATGAAGCGGGTGAGGTTTGAGATAAGCAAGGAAGTAAAGCTAGGGAAGACAGCGAAGATGGGACAGAAACTAAAGAAAAACATAAAACATCTCTGTTTTCTGGAGAAAATAACGGAGGTGGTTGCTGTTCAGGACATATCAGATTCACGGGAGAAATGAGCCGTACTAAAAAATGAAAATATAAAAAGTCCCGGGGATCAATTTGCCGGAGAAGAGAATTCTGGTACAGCGCTGTACATCCCTGTCGAGGAGCGAGTTAGCGGATAAGAGGAGGGACGGGTGGTCAGTCCCACACGGCAATGGATGGCTCCAGTGTGTACAGATAGGCAGGGAGTACCTCCCCAGACCGACAGAATATATTGATGATCTGTCCCTCGTGTTCCTCGGAGGGATACATCAACCCGACAAAGGAAAAAAACCAAACCAACAACAACAAAAACACCAATACTGAAACACGTATGCATGCTTGTCTGCCTGTCTGTTCGATTGTCTGTCTTTGTCACTGCCTGTGTCTGTGTTTCTCTCCCTCCCTCCCTCTCTGTCTGTGAAGAATACACACATACACATGCAGACGCACATGTGCATGCACGCACGCACGCACACACACACATACACGCACACACCCACCCACACAGCTAAACACACTTGCCCACTCACACCCACACATCCCCTCCATCCACCCACCCTCCACAGATACATTTAAGAAGCATAAAACGACCCAAGACATCCGAAAAGAAGCGACACAATGCGGAAAGGGGTCCTCTTCCAAAGTCAGTGCAACCTCTGTGAGAAAGACACCCGTGGACCGTTCATGGGGCGAGTTCTTATGTGGCCTTTCTCTGGAGAGGGTCTGTTTTCAGTTACACCGTATACAGCGAAACCAAAGGGCTTTCCCCTGTTCCTCCTTCTAGCCAGGAGATAATTACACGCCCCTGCTAATATAGGGTCAGGTACAGGATTTACGTCGCCTATCAGTCTGCCTGTCTGTGTTTGTGCTTGCCTGCCTGTCTGTTGTCCAGATCAATACACATCGACATTTCTTAACTGATCAAGCATAAACTGGGCACACATGCCAGTTCCAGTGCTTCCTCGTTTTATTTATTTATTTATTTTTGTTTGCAAACATGAGATTGATTTCTTTCTTGAAGAATTTCAGACAGCTGAAATATCGAAGAGGTGATTACACATCTTATACTATCAGATAGCAGCCGTGAACTATATATCGACAGACAGAGCCAAAGCATGAGTGAAATTTAAAAGACCAAGCGTGTTGCTGATTGGGTACAAAATGGCTACTACTGGACCTTGTAAAACGTAGTAAAATATAATAAAAGGCCGTGTAAAATCAAAGGTGCCTTATGAAGATAAAACGACGTTTCGGGGCTGAGACTTTTTCAAGTGTTAGCTCTTGAAAAAGAGTCAAAGACTAAAAACGTCGGTTTATCTTCATTTTAAGGTATCTTTCATTTGACACCACCTATCATTATTTTTACTACGTGTTGCTAATTGGCTGGCGTTGTTTCAAGCGGACAACTCAGTCATCCTTTCTTACGACACGCAGTTGCGGGAACTGTCCCATTTCACGTGCCTTCTATCAAATTTGTCGTCTGTTCTGTTTGCAGACGACACTGGTTGCTGGTGGGCAACGGCTGACAATACAGGGATCGTGATTTCTCTTGCACATCAACTCTCTCTCTCTCTCTCTGCGCGCGCGTGTGTGTTGTTTGTTTCAATGCGTCTTGGTTCATTCTTATGCCGGAATATTTACTTAGTTGTTTACTTGCGCTGGTTCCATCCCACCACCCACTATTAGTGTTATGTTGTTCTTTAACAATTTAGTCAACCAGTGGCGGAAAACATCTCTTTCTGGATCAAAGCGGATATTATACAGGGCACTTCACTGTGCCGATGCTAATTTCCCTTGCAACGGTTTTGTCATGACAAAGCTTAGCTGACCATTTACGCTGTACACACATTTTCACCTCCCTTGCATCCTTTGGATTGCTAAATATATACGATGTTGTTGTTTTTTTCATCCAGTTCTTTATATCAGCCTTCATAGACAGCTTTTGGGAGTCACTGGCTTGTGATTTTGCTTCTCTCACTGAGATTGAGAACGCAGATCACTTCATGTGGAGGCTATTTCACTGCCATTGCCAGTCCACAGGGGACAAAATGCAGTTATACAGGACATCCAGCACCCACCCTCTCCGCCAGACAGAATTCAAATGGCAACCAAATGAACACACACACACACACACACACACACACACACACACACATGGCCCAGTCATGTCCACAAAAGGCAAACTGTCCGTTTTCTCATTCAAAACCGCCACACGATTTCACCGACTTTTGGTCGAATTTCGAAGCGTAAATGTCAACAGTTCCTTGGTGGATTGTTTTTACTCTAAGCCAAAGTCTGGTTACGCGGCCATCACGTAGTTTGATTTTCTTAATGATGTCAGCAGATCCCCAAATGGTCCAATGTGCTGCTTGATGGTTTGGTGTACTTGCTGATTGGTGATGTGATCAGGGTATCTGAAGTTCAGTATCTTGCGATAACACCTCATTTCTTGAATTCTTCTTTCCAAATTCGCCTTGAGGTTCCATGTCTCGCATGCATACAGGAAAACGAAACACACCAACGCACGCATGAGTTTGATCTTGTGTTTCATGGAGATGTTGCTGTCCTTTTATACAGGTTTCAGTCTGGACAGTACTGGTGTTGCCTTTGCTACTCTTGGGGGGATTTCTGGTATGAATCATTTATCGCTGATGATGGACTGTTAAAAAACAGGATAAATCACTTAAAAAGTAAAATCAGAAATAAAAATGTTGGGATAGAGGTGCAAATGGCGCGTCGTGAGTGAGGAAGAAAATCTTAGAAAGAGAGGAGAAGGCGCGGTGGAGCGGGGGGGGGAGGCAAAACTACACAAAATGAATGAGGATGGAGAGATGGTGGTACGGGAAAAGACGAGGGAGGGAGAGAAAGAACGGGGTTGGAGGGGTAAAGTGAAAAAAAAACAACAACTAAAACAGATAAGCATAAAGTGATGAAGCAAAATAAAAGAACAATTCAACGCGAAATATACTAAGTTGAATTTGATGAATGGAGGAACGAGTTAAACAAAGACAATGAAAGGTCCCCAACTTTGGCACAATGTCACCAAAGCAAAGACAAAATCACACCTCGGCCATACACAGAGCTCGTTGTCGTTGCACACAGACACAGACAGACAGACAGACAGACAGACACACACACACACACACACACACACACACACACAACCAACATGGTATATACAGCTATTATATTCCAATTGTTCCACTCCCAACACTCATCAGTCAGGACTACAAATCACTTCCCCCGCCACCGTCACATTCCTGCAGCCTGAACGATGGAGCCAGAGCGTGTACGACATGATCACAATGTAAAGCGGCACCTCCTGGCGGTGGAAAAGAAATTATCGCCTTTGTAGAAAGGAAAACTGAACACCATGTGTGTCAGCTAGAAGTACAGCAAGCTGCACGTGCCAGAAACAACACACAGCCAAACAGCAGTGCCCATCCTTCAGACCTCCACTGTGCAGACTGAAAGTGGAGCGCTGGCCTGGTGGCACTTCGCCCGACTAGGAAGACACGGGTTCGAGTCCCACACACGGACCAGAAATGTTCCCTCTTCACCAGACCAGGTGTGGTGGTCTGGGTGTTAGTCATTCGGATGATACGAAAATTCGAGTTCTAGTGTGCAGCATGCGCTTAGTGCAACTAGAAGAGCCCATGGCAATAAAAGTGTTGTCCTGGCAGAATTCTTTAGGAAAATCCACTTTGATAGTAAAACACATCTGTAAAAAGTGTGGCACTGCACTGTGGCGACGCACTAACCCCAGAGAGCATTTCACACAGGGAAATCTGCTGAGAGAAACAATACAATACAATACAATACAATACAATACAATCAATACAATACAATACAATACAATACACCCACAATAAATAACCATTCCCTAACTTTCAGTCTTAAAAGCAATGGCAACCAAAGGTATTGAACAACGCCACCTCTTCCTGCTATACCAATCACTCGTCCTCAGTGTGATCGACTACGGACTTGGGCTAACAACACCATCTCAAAGCAACCTCCTAAAATTAGAAAGAGTTCAAAATGAAGCTATGAGGCTGATCCTTGGAACAACAAAAGACACGCCCACAGAAACCATGCGATACCTGCTTGACCTTCCTTCAGTGCAGGCCAGAAACAAGTTAGAACAGGTCAAGACCTACTTCAAAGCATTAGAAAACCCTCAAAACCCACTGCATGACGCAGTCAAAGAACCAAAAGGTAGCCGTTTAGGACGAGGAAGATCATGGATGGGGCAAGCAGAAAACACAATCCAGCTAGTATGCCGACTACAAGACCTGAAACAAAACAAAAGAATGGGAGAAAAACCCCGAAAACCTCAACCATCTATTCAACACAGCCATTGCACCCACTCTAGGAAGACATTGTCGGGAATGGCCAGAGGGCAAAACTGATGCGGAAGTGAAGCTACTCATAGAAGAAAACAGTAAAGAAGAGGACATCATCATATACACAGATGGCTCTGTCACCAAAGACCAATCCGGTTGGGGATTCACTGCGAAACAAAATGGAAAAACAATTCGGGAAGAGAATGCTGCCTACAAAGTCACAACCTCCAGCCTAACGATGGAAGTTGAAGCTGTGACACATGCCCTCCAGTGGCTATCGTCCATCCATACGCCCGGAAACCAACATGCCATGATTTTAACCGACTCAATGAACCTCATACAGAAAATTGAAAACGGAATGGGAAGCCCAGAGTGGCACAAGGCAATGCGCAACTTTCAGATTAAAAAACTCACATGGTCATACTGCCCGGGACATGCAGGTGTTAAGGGAAATGAGCGAGCTGACAGACTTGCTGGTAACGAAACACCAACGAGCGGCCTACATCTAGGAAAATCGGAAATCCTCAGAAAAGTCAAAGAATATCAAAAAGAATAGGTACAAGGCCATCACACCATCGATCGCCTCAAAGAAATAAAAGCAGAGAGAGGGAGCGGCCGTAAGTGTAACATGAAAGGTAGAGCACGATGCTTTGCAAATGAAATATCGGCATCATTTCCAAACCAACATTGCGCAAATTTCTTCAAAACGGAGCAGAGCCTCTGTGGGCTTTTCCAAATACAATAGACTGAGCAACACACTAGACGCCACGTTCTTGGCATAAGAGATCTTTTCCCATCCCTCTTGCGGCCAATCAGTGGCAGCCTCTGTGCGTGTGTGTATGTGTGTGTTTGTGTGTATGTGTGGGTCTGTGTTTTTGAGTGCGTTTGAGCATGCGCGAGGGTGTAAGTGTACACAAGTGTCAGGAGAGTTCTGTGCACGTGCGTATCTGTGTGTGAGTGTGTGTGTGTGAGGGGGAGGTGGGGGTGCGGTGGGGAAGGGGGATAGAGGATGAGGTATGTGAGTGTATGCATGCCTACACTGTGGGAGCAACGGGATATTGGAACGTGCGGGTGTGTATATATATATATATCTTTGTATATATGTGTGGGGGGTTGGGGGTGGGGGATATGGGCGTATGTGTGTGTGCTTGTACAAGTAAGTGTTCATCTGTGTGTGTGTGTGTGTGTGTGTGTGTGTGTGTGTGTGTGTGTGTGTGTGTGTGTGTGTGTGTGTGTGTGTGTGTGTGTGTGTGTGTGTGTGTGTGTGTGTGTGTGTGCCGTGGAAGCTGCGATACGTAGCCTAGAAATGAGTGTGTGGAGGAGGGGGGTAGAGGAGGTGCAGGGTAATGTGTGTGTGTGTGTGTGTGTGTGTGTGTGTGTGTTGGGGCTCATGTACGTTTATGTGTATTTGACTCTGCTTTCATATCTGTGAAACTGCATGTTTGGTGCATATCTGTTATGCATGTGTGGGTGAATGTGTGAATGTGTGTCTTCATGTTTTACATTTATTTGCTTATTTATCATCATTGTTGTCTTATTTATTTATTTATTATTATTTATTTTTTATTACTACTACTACTACCTTTTTATATTATAATTATTATTTATTTAATTCATCTATTTATTTATCTATTTATTTATTTATTTATTTATTCATGTACGCTTATCTATTATTTATTCACCTTTTTTTTTCTCAAGGCCTGACTGAGCGCGTTGGGTTATGCTGCTGGTCAGGCATCTCCTTGGCAGATGTGGTGTAGCGTATATGGATTTGTCCGAACGCAGTGACGCCTCCTTGTGCTACTGAAACTGAAACTGAAACACCCACATATGTGAACCCCACAAACCGTAAGATTGCAGAACTGACATATAATTCAAAATAGATTGAGACAAGAACAACAGGCCGATAAACACACACACACACACACACACACACACACACACACACCGTAGATAGGTGTTTGCAGACACGTCTCTACGTTGTATCCTTGAGTTGTTCTCGGTATTTCAAGACATAGTAGATGTACATGGCCAGCTTTCTGCTATGTTCGATGTTTTCCACTGATAATATATTACCTACATCAGGTTGTGCTTTGTTGTGTAAATTTTTTTGTGATAATTTACTCTTACATTCTGATATACCGGATATGCAAACAGAAAGTGATATTCGTTCTCTTGTATCCCATGACAAAAGGGGCAATCGTGACTGACGGTTTGGTATCGCTCACTGCTAGTTCATTTATTCTAAACCCAAATCTAATCAAACAATCGGTAACTTTTATTATTATTATTAATTTTTTAATGCCGTTTATATTTATCTCAGACTGACGAATAATTTTGAAAAATTGATATGTTGAAACCGTTTGCTGGCCTGTCGAAAGTTTTCAATAGGTTTCTGCTTTACACGATGTACAAAACCAGCTTCGTTTGTGAGTTCTAACCAAGCATCCTGGAAACCAAGAGAAAATAAACAGTCTCTGACTGATCTGACCCAGTTTAATTTGTTTTGTCTATAGTCAATATTTGTTTAGGCAATCTATAATCAAGGAGGTTTTTTTTGTTGTAATTTCAGAGTTGAAACTGGACTGTCAATATACAGTGGATGACGACTGTATCACCTTACATGACGTGGTTTGGACTTCTATCACTCATTCCCAGTAGTTTCAGTTTCAGTTTCAGTAGCTCAAGGAGGCGTCACTGCATTCGGACAAATCCATATACGCTACACCACATCTGCCAAGCAGATGCCTGACCAGCAGCGTAACCCAACGCGCTTTGTCAGGCCTTGAGAAAAAAAAATCCCAGTAAACATTTACAAGCAAAGAGGTGATTCTGATTCTATATTCATTCCCCATAATTTAGAGTTATACGCCAAACAGCTGAAAAAACACAGGTGAGTCAACAAAAGTCCCTAGAGATCACAAAGTTTTCAAGCACATTGTTTTTGGCTCGTTCGCGCAAACTCACTGCATGCAGAATCTGAAGAAAGTTTCGTTGTCATTAGAAAACCTAAATATTTATAGCTGTAAACCACTTCGATTATGTTACCGCCGCATGACCATGATTCCCTCTCAGCTAGGTGACCCCCTTTCCTGAAAACCATAATATTTGTCTTCTCTTAATGC
This sequence comes from Babylonia areolata, assembly GCF_041734735.1. NCBI lineage: Eukaryota > Metazoa > Mollusca > Gastropoda > Neogastropoda > Buccinidae > Babylonia > Babylonia areolata. Next base: position 5,916,936 of record NC_134897.1, read on the forward strand.
CTAGTGATATGGACGCTGTTTCTAGACTGTTGATTTGATTTTGAAGTCCAGATGATGTAGACAGATGAATACTATGTCATTCGCAAACAGGAGCAAAAATATAGTCTAAATCTGACAGAAGCTGGATTCCGAGCTTACCCTGTTCTCGCACGCACAACATCTGCCACTTCTTTTATGAATAATGAAAAAAAGGACTTAGCAAGCATCCTTGCTTAATCCACTGCATACAAACACTCCATCTGAAGCAAGCTTTGACTGTTGAATACATAATTTTCCGTCAGCATATTTAACATTTTAGTAGATGTGTTTATTGTTTTCCAATAATTATTTCCCAAAGATTGTTTCTGTTAACAATGTCAAAGGCTACTTTGTATCATCTATGAAGGCCACGTAAACTTTGCCTCGTCTCCTGCTGTTACATCCTCTTTGAATAATTGAGAAAACCTGTTTGTTCTTTGCTGTTTGCCTTCTGTTTCAGAGCATACGTATAATCCTCTTTATAAATAACCATTCCCTAACTTAGTTAAGTGATGACATAAGGACATCAGTATGCGAGCGGTGAATCGATTTTCTCACGGTCTATCTTTTCGTTATCTCGGCCCATAACTCCACCCCAACAGCCATCACCCTCTGTCTGTCTGTCTGTCTGTGTCTCTCTCTATGTTTGTCTGCCCGTCTGTCTGTCTGTTTTGTATCTCTTTGTCTCTGTCTCCGTTTGTCTGTTGTGTGCCTGTCTCTCTCTGTCTCTCCCTTTCTTTCTTTCTCAATCCAGCCAATTAGTACTGATACATTTCCGTGACAGGTCATGACATTTTGTTTGACATTTAGTTAGGATGTGTAGGCGGAATTCGTTTTTGTTCTTCCCTTTTAACTACTTTCTTTCTCTCTTCTAATCAAACGACTCCTCTACCATTTTCTGTCAGTGGCACCGTAAACACACACCGAGATTTAGCCACCAAAAATGTTTGTTCGTTTTCATTATTACATGCTTACTTGGTTCTGCTGGGATGTGTTGGTGCTTAAGCTATAGAGAAAGAGAGGGGCAGTGAGGGGGAGGGAGGGAGGGAGAGAGAGAGAGAGAGAGAGAGAGAGAGAGAGAGAGAGAGAGAGAGAGAGAGAGAGAGAAGACAAAGTCTCTTTATTATCGAGGGTAATAGATAAGCAAGTAACATGCATTTTTACACCCAGCCGTCGCCCTAAAGAGGGAATAAAGCTAAAGAAGCGAAAATGAGAGAGAGAGAGAGAGAGAGAGAGAGAGAGAGAGAGAGAGAGAGAGAGAGAGAGAGAGAGAGAGAGATCAAAACAATCAAAATACACCATTATTCCACCATTCACAGCCATTCCACAAAAAAAGCATGAAACGCGCGCGCACACAAGCTTCAAGTTTTAATTATCCTTTCACTCCTATTGGAGTATGGATGATTACTGCATAATAATCTTTTCATGCCCAGAACAAACATTTCCAAATACACAACAATGTCACATAAAAGTTGAGAAAACACAAATGTCTTTTAACTCCAAAAGTATAGCTAGGCAACATTTGCAAATCTAATCATCTTACTTACAGCTAAAATGACTTTTTTGCCTCCTTTGAGCATATTACAAAAATTAAAAACCGATTTTGGAGACAAATATTTTTAGGAACATATCTGTTTAGTAACTGATCATAACTGGGACATTCCATTATAAAATTAAACTCATCCCCAATCACAGACATGTTACAAACCTTACAAAGTCGTAACTCTCGTGGTATACCTATGTGTCTCCCTGTTTCTATTTCCAGCTTATGATTACTACTTCAAAATCTGAAGAAGCTGATAACGTAATTATCAGGCATTTGACTATTATATTTTTCTCTACCAAATCCACTTTTGAAATTTCGATAAAACAAACATTTACTACACTACTCGCCTCTAGAACATGTCTCCATAGATTTTGAAAACTATCTTTCAAAGCAATGTTGACATTCTTGCAGAAAGATTCCCTCTGCAAGAAGAATTGAGCATCCCAAACACAGTCATACCCTGCTTCTATTAAAATTTGTCTGATACATCTCATCGATTTTGAAGAATAAATACCATTTCGATATAAGTCAAGTAATATCAAATATATTTTCCCAGAATATTTTTCTGTGTTTGATATCACTAAGCTGGTCCAAAACTGATCTAATCTCATGTTCACTAACACACTAATTGGATAAATACCAGTTTCTCCATAAACAATTTGAGTCATAGTATTTCTGTTCAGTTTGAACAAACGTTTCAAAAATTAAATTCTAATTTTTCAAGTATATCTACATTTTCATAACCCCATATTTCTGCACCATACAACAAAATAGGAACAATCATAGAGTGGTACATGTCCAGAATGATATGTAAAGGTAAATCTTGATTTCTGGCTGACTGAAGTAACGAAAACATAGCTTTTTGGCCCTGTTCATAAATCATTTTTTTAGCTTTGTAAAAAGCTTCGTTTCTACTAAATTCGATACCAAGATATGTAAAAGAATCGACAACATCCAAACATGCATCACTAAACTTTAAAACAGGCTTTAGCTTGTTTGTAGAATTAACTACCATCACTTTAGCTTTCTTTACATTGACCACTAGTTTCCATTTTAAACAATATTTGTGAAAAACATTGAGGGACTGTTGTAATCCTTCTTTCGTCTCCGAAAGTAAAACTGTGTCATCTGCATACAAGAGTACAAATAATCGCATATAACTATCAAAGTCTGAAATGTTAACATTCAATAAAAGATCAACAGATGGACTATGATGCTCAGTCAAATACGACTCTAAATGATTGAGATAAAGAGAAAAAAGCAAAGGCGAGAGATTTTCTCCTTGTCGTACACCCTTACAAATGCTAAAGAAATAAGATTTTTCACCATTTAAAAACACACATGACTTACTTCTATCATACATGTTCATTATGGCATGCAAGATTTTACCATTCACGCCTTCATGAACAGGTTTTTGCCATAACCCACTTCTCCAAACTGAATCAAAGGCTTTTTTTTAAATCAACAACAGCACAAAGTTTCTTCTTTTTCATGGAGAAAATATCAGTTAGTAATCTTTCAAAGCAAACATTTGATCCAATGTAGAATGGGACTGTCTAAATCCTGCTTGGGTCCCTGAAAGTATATTGTTTGATATAATCAGTCAGTCTAGCATTTAACACTGTAGTGAATAGTTTTTCAACACAGTTAAGCAAAGTTATTCCCCTATAATTATCACAGTCAAGTGTATCACCTTTGCCTTTATACAATGTCAATATCAAGCCGGATACCCATTTTTCTGGTACAACACCTTCGTCCAGTATCTTGTTAAATAATTTACAATAGATTATGTTTCTGTCAGCAAAGGAACGCTGTTAATGATATATTCATTACGAATCATGCCTTCACCAGCACTTTTGCCTTTCTTCAGTCTTTTGATGGCTGAAGTAATTTCATCTTCAATAATACATGCATTTAAAATATCATCATTATCCTCTAAATTGACAATGTGCATTGCCGTTGTACTGTCAATATGTTCATTATCATTAACGTTGAGGTTGCTGAAATGATGAAACATGTCTTCTAAATTTATGGGACATGATGTTTTCTTTTTCTTTTTAATTCTGTTCAATACTTCTCTTGAATTGCTTTTGCGTAAACTTCGTAGTTCTCTGTGCCATTTTTTTTTCTCCACAACTTTTCTGCTTTCTTTAAAACGGACTTGTAACTTTTGCTGACTCTTTCGAGCATGTCTCTATTTTCACTTGAATTTTTTTTTTTTTTTTTTTCTCTGTGTTTAGCTTTAAAATATTCTGATAGGCTTCGTTTGCAAGTGGAATCAAACCAACTGCGACTATCTCTGTGTTTTGTCTTAGAAGTATGAATTTGATATGTCCCGAGAGTATCTTTTGCCGTCTGAATCAAAATGTTTGCGAGCTTGTCATTTATGACGTCAATATCATTAGCATCGATTGCGTCATTTAAGTCTGTAAGCTCAGCATTAGACAACTTTTCTTGAAAAGAAGCAGCCTTTTCGTGTTCCCATTTTCGTATTATTTCATTCTGACCTGTTAAATTTGATGTGGCACATTTTTTATGACACGGTATGACAGCCGTATCAGTATGATTTTTATGGTTCAATATGTGACACTCAGTAGCCAGAGACAAGATCAACGGGCTGTGTACATCAGATAATAAAGCATCAAATGGGGAAATAGTAAAATATGTTATTTTTGTGAACAAAAAGGGGGATCCAATCATGTAGTCAACCACAGTACAGCCATTACTAGTAAACATTCCGATTCCGTCATCTCTCCCTGCTCTTCCATTAAGAATATACAATGAAGACGATTTACACAAGTCAATCAATCTATACCCATAGTTGTTTGGTCGACGATTATCTTGATTATGTCTACACTTAACTAGATATAACTGCTCATCTAAAACATTGATCAAATCATGGAATGGACCTTTACTGTCACTCTGGTGTTGATCAATAAAATCTTTCAAATTTTTTGTATAAGCATTAAAGTCACCTGCTAACAGAATATAACAATCATATTTACTTTGTATATCAAAGAGCATGTTTTCAACATCATCAAACATATCAACACTACCATACACTGATCCTTCAGGAGGGATGTAAACCACTCCAACACACATATCTTTATCATATCCCGTTAAAGATGATTTTATCATGAACCCTGCTGAGTTGCTGTCTTTGTTTGGTAGAGTGGTTATATAATTACAATATTTCTTTTTGTATGCAAAAGCAACACCACCTGAACGTTGGTACAATGAACATTTTCGACTGAAAACATGTATTGTATACCCAAGTTCATCGAAAACATTTTCAAGGAATGAGTGATCTTGCTTGTCTGTTTTTGTTTCCGTTAATAAAATAACATCAAACTGACAAATGTGTGTAACAAATTCACTATGTTTTAACCTACTTCGCAACCCACAAACATTGAGTGATACAAAGCTTATGTTATGTCTTTCACCAGCTGAGCTTTTTGAATAGTTCACAGAAGAATCATGTAAAGCAGAACAACAATCACGTGAAATAAAACAATCAACAAAACTGTCAGGTAACAAATATTGACCGTTTTCTGAAAGAAAACTGCTTTGCCCTCCCTTGCACCCCTATCCCACAACATGCTGAAGACCCAAAGCTTCAAAGTCTACACTGTCCACACCAAGGTGGAACAGGTCATCAGGGTTGTCAATCAGGACGACCTTGGCGTTTGTGGTTTGGCCCGGCGTCTTCTTGAGGACACAGCGGATCCGACCGTCATGTGTTGTCGACACCCTGTCAACTGCCTCGTTGCGCTTTGCCACGTGTAGCAGTCTGGAGCGGAGAGGAGTCAGGTCGTCGCTGATGAAGACTTTCTTGAACTCCTGGGTCTCTTTCAGGGCACGTAGCTTCTCCATCAACGTCGCCTTTGTCCACCGAGACACAAATTTCACCAGCACAGGTCGGCCAGCGGGAGCGTTGCCATGGGAAACAGTGGAGTTGTGGTTGTTGGTCTTCCTCTGGCCAGACCTGTGGACAACAGCTATTTCACTGGGCTTGATGGTACACAGCCCGCTGCCTGGAAGACTTTACTGACTTCTTCCTGCAGATCCTCGTTGTCTTGTTCTGGAATGCCGATGATTTTAACGTTCTCTCGTCGGCTGTATTGTTCTTGTTTGTGTACTTTGTACTGAAGAAGGAGGTTTTGCTTTTTCAACACCTCACCGTCTTAGTTAAACTGTTTGGTGACAGCACCGACAATAGTTAATAAAATGTTCTTTAGACTTTGTTCCGATATAATTTTCAACGATGACGACAACATTGAGACGAGCTCTGCGACACGATTAGCAATTGCGTCATTGTCAAAATCGTCACTGGACTTTTTACAACTTTTCTTCCCCTTCCTCTTGCCACCCTTTGCACTATTTATCTTGTTAAAGACACAATCCTCCAGGGTGTCACGAAAACCAAAGCTTTCGTTGTTCAGTGCATCTTCAATGAGTTTTTCCATTGGAACGATACCGGCTGACGTGGTATTTTTTTGTGAAGAAGAAGAAGATGATGTATGTACAACCGATGACCCACACGGAGCGATGAACAGGTCCTCAAGACCAAAAACATCGTACAGTTCAAGTTCAAGTATGATGATGATGACGATGGTCTGTGAGTAGGCGCCATTTGCACACTGTAATTTAGGCCTACTGTGGATTTTTTTTGCTACAGCCTCCTTTTAAACAATGGCCAAATCAAATCAAATAAAATTAAAAGTTCATGTTAGGCAATTGTTTATGTATCTGATCTGAGCTAGCATTAAAACAGATTAACAAAACTGCATGATAGAACAAAATTTAATAAAGACAGCAATAAGTGCAGATTAAGTGACGGCTGACATCTTGAACAATCTGTTTTCAATGCAAAAACCGGTCACATACCCCTTGATGTCGGCCACGTTTCACACAATTGTATGATATTCATGGTCCATTCACATTTAGAAGAAATATTATACGAAAAAATAGTTGAATAAACCGCACAGACTCGCAAAAAATCTTTTAACAGAAGAGAGAGTCGGTCTGATTAGGTGGGCGTAGAAATACACACACCCACACACACACACACAAACTACAAGAAAAAAAACAACAACAACAACAAACAAACAAAAACAACAACAAAAAACAACAACAAAAACAGAGAAAACAACAGTCCTTGCGTCGCAATCAAACACCATCCCACCAGCTCACACACACACACACACACACACACAAATGCACTCACTCAAGAGAGAGAGGGCACCCACAAATTGTCGAAAGCAATGTTGGATTTCAGGTGACGTCAATTTTTGTGAATAAGTACATTTTTAGATTTTGCTTAAAGTTGTGGTTAGTTATATTTCTTTAAACGTGATGGTAAATTATTCCAATAAGTTCCCCCGCTGTATGTTAGGCTGGACTTAAAAAGATCAAGATTTGGACGAGGTATATGCAACTTATGTACATGTCTTATGTTATTTACTGGGAAGTTATTTATAATTGAAGGAGGTGCGTAGCCGCTTATTATTTTGTGCATAAAAACAGACTTATCATATTCTAGTTTTAGCTCCAGTGGAAGGATATCAAGTGACCTATAATCATTAGGAGTTAATGAACATGACTTTAATAAAACTAATTTCAAAGCACGTTTGTATAATCTAACAAGAGGGTTTAGAGTATTAGCGCTAGTAGAATCCCACAACGTAGAAGCATAATCTATTATCGACTGTATGTGAGCATTAAAGAATTGTTTTCGGGCATGTGTATTTAGAAAGTGTTTTATTTTTGATAACTGGAATACTTTTTGAGACATCCTTTTACATAAATAAGTAATATGTTCAGACCATGATAAATCATTATCGATAACTGTACCTAAAACTTTGTATGATTTGACTTCTTCAATTTTAACATTGGAAATGAAAATATTGAAAAAAATTGTTGGCATTATCTGGCGTTTCTGTCGAGTTGTTACAGACATGCATTTAGTTTTTTGAGCATTGAGAGACATATGGTTATGTTCTGTCCACTTAACTAATCTGTTCACACTGTCTTGTAAATTGGATGTCCGAACTTTAATGCATGTATGGTCGGAGTGTATGGAGTTGTCATCGGCAAACAATTCACAATTAGATTTGATATGAAGAGGTAAATCATTAACGTATAAGGAGAAAAGAAGGGGGCCAAGAATTGATCCTTGTGGTACACCATACCTTATTTCTTGAAAAGTTGATTTGGAAGACTTAATGCAGACCAGTTTTTGTCGATCTGATAAGAAGGAAGAAAGAAATTGTAAAGTATTCTTAGTTAAGCCATAACAAGCAAGCCATAACAAGCAAGCCATAACAAGAGAGAGTGAGAGAGAGAGAGAGAGGGTGGGGGAGGCAAAATATAGAAGCGTTTGAATTTTGCAGTTTAGGTTTACAATAATGCTACCGGTAAAACTGGCAACAACGCTGCTACTTTATTTGAGTTAATTTGATCCCTATGCTTTTTGAGACATTTGTTTGATCCGCCGGAAAGATCAAGAAAATATTCTGGGCAGACAAGATGCCGAAACTGACTGACAAACCAGCATTCACTGCCTTGAGAAAGACTGAAAAAACGATAATTCTCGAAGGCTTAACTCTTGAGTTTTGGTTTAACCGCTGTTGCGTCTCCCAAGGTAACTTTGGTTTCTTGCCAGTTTGTCCATGAAAAGAATTCGTCACGCGTATAATGCATATTATTCACACACACACACACACACACGCGCGCGCGCGCACAATGCTTGAAAAAAGTAAAATGGGTGTGGCCCCACACTTGTGCGTTTTGATACACGAAAACAACGAAATCGATGTATCGGTGTGTGTGTGTGTGTGTGTGTGTGTGTGTGTGTGTTTTGCATGTAAATATGTGGTTGTGTGTTTGTGTGTCTGTGTGCCCGTGTGTGTATTATTTGTGTGAGGGGGTGTGGGTGCAGGGTGGTGTACTGTCCCTTCAGTGCAATGAACCACTGCCCCCCAGCTCCCCCCCCCCTCCCTCCCCCCCCCCGCCCCCCACACACACACCCTCTGATGGAGGCAGAGAGGGAAGTGGTGGAACGGTGTGTTGTTATTGAACACCGGTTGCATGTGCAGGGAAAGGTGAGCTGCACAAGCAAACTGAAAACTTTCCTGGTACAGTGAGCGGTTAAAACCAATAAACGGCTGTCGCCGATGTTTCCTTAATCTCCCTATCAACCCCGCTTCTACCTCTCTCCCCTTTCAGGGGTGGTTCAATGGGGGTGTCCCAGTATCATCCACTGACCCGACAAAATGGTGGTCCTGAACGAGGAAGGTGTGGGCTCACATTCTTGCGTTTATATATATATATATATATATATATTAAAACCAAAACACGAACACTTTTTGAGACGCTTCTAACACACACACACATACACGCACGCACGCATGCACGTACGCCCGCCCGCACACACACACACACACACACACACACACACACACACACATTCTTCATGATCAATCGCATGTCGGCGAGTAGTTCGGTGTAAAACAATCACTGATGGTTGGAAGACGGGCGAAAAATCCGAGTGGTAAAAGCGTTGGACTTTCAGTCTGAGGGTTTTGAGTTCGAATCTCGGAAACGGCACCTGGTGGATAAAGGGTGGAGACTTTTCCGATCTCCTTGGTCAACATATGTACAGACCTGCCTGTGTCTGAACCCCGCTTCGTGTGTATACGCAAGCAGAAGATCAAATACGCACGCTAAAGATCCTGTAATCCATGTCAGCGTTCGGTGGCTTATGGAAACAAGAACATACCCACCATGCACATCCCCGAAAACGGAGTGTGGCTGCCTACATGGCGGGGTAAAAACGGTCATAGACGTAAAAGCCCACTCGTGTACATACGAGTGAACGTGGGAGTTGCAGCCCACGAACGATGAAGAAGACTGATGGTGAAAAACTGTCTTGTGAATTCTCTGCTTTGCATTTGCTGACTGTTCACTCTGTGTGTGTGTGTGTGTGTGTGTGTGTGTGTGTGTGTGTGTGTGTGTGATGTGACTGGCATGAATTAATCGAAACAGCAAATCAACTAGTCTGTGAAAAATGCACAATACTAATAAATCTGACACCATCATTCTTTCGGGTGGGATGATAAATCCAGCTTGCACACTGCAAACATAAAAAAAACAACCTACCTCAGCAAGAGAGTGTAGCCAGCTTTCTGACCCTGCCACACAACACTGAGCGCCACTTTGTGATCTCTATCACTGCCTGACCGTTGTCCAGAGTACCCGAATCCCTTGGACAGGAGAGCAGGCAGAAGGACATGGGTGGCCCTGCATGGTAGCCATGCGTATCAGCTGTTTGGTGTGCTGGGCTAAAAACGACATGAAACACATGCTGGATCCTCAGTAGTTCTGATCGTGTCTAACTTTATTTGGTCTGTGCCAGTCGGGATTTCTTTCTTAATTAAGCACCGCTGTGTATGATTGATTGATACGGATACTTATATAGCTTATATGATGTGCCTTCTTGCCTTCCTCTTTCTGCAGCCACCCCGTTCCGCACCTCTCCCCCAGCGGTTTGTCTCTTCAAGCTGTTGACACCGTTTCCCAGCCTACTGCCTGCATTTCTCGCTGTCTGTGTCACTTTTAAAAACGACCTATGTATATAAAGAAAATGTAGTCGTGCTCATATGCTTTACAGAATTCGCCCCCCCACCCCCCTCCCTTTTCAATTTTATTTTATAGGTCAATGGTCTTTGGTGGTGATACCACTACTACTACTTCCACCACCACCACCATCAACATGATTATTTCTTATTATGAATATTTCTTATTATGATTATAATTATCATGATTATTATTAAACAGCAAGTGGACAACATCATGCCAACACACACACACACACACGCACGCATGCACACACAAACGCGCGCGCGCGCGCGCACACACACACACACACACACATGCCATTAAGGGCATGGATGCAGAACAGTTCGAATATTGCTGAGAATAACGGATCAATGCTGCCTAAAACAGGCGTGTCTTTAGAATTGATCTGAAAGCGGCACTGGATAGAATAATACAAAGGCATCAGGAGAGACGTGATACCTTCCTTTCTGTGCATTCTTTCAGCATCAACCTCGCAGCATTGGTGTGGATGTCTCATTTTTTAGGCACCTTTTTCATGTTTGAACGATCCTGCGGCCGATGTTAGTCTCTTACATTGTTCCAGGCATGCATGGAATCGCAAAGCACGTGCTTCTGGGTGCAATCTGGATGGAACCTTCCAGGAAACAGACAAGTATCTCAGTTACATTATAAATGTAGTGGGGGTGGTGCCTATATGTTGAGCCCTAAATATGCAGACACTTGAAACATGCACTTTGAAAGGTATTGTTTCATCAACAATGACAGGAATATTACAAACATTGGAATAGAATCCACTGTTCTGTACAGTTGTTTGGTCAGAAGACAAGTGATACAAATCGTTCCACAGCATGGACAGCCATTACTATTATGATCAACACACAGCCTGTCTGTTCGTGTCTCACATCGTTGTGTCTTTATGCCACTGACAGATGTTCCCCACACATATCTGAACAGGTCGATGCTTTTTTACCTCAGTGGATCACTTTCAATCGTTCAAGTGCATTTTATTATTAACGTGTGGTTGGTCACAAAGTAGTGGAAACAACTCGTAGGAACACCCCTTTCAGCAGTTATTTGTAAACGTATTCAAACTTGAGCGACAGCACCATCAGAAAATATTTTGAGAATCAGACCCATTTAGTAATAGGTTCTCCAGTAAGAATCCAATGTTTTATTTTGTGGACTATGTCAAGTGTTGTCTTCATGTAATAATAGCAGCAGCAGCAGCAGCAGCAACAACAACAACAGCAGTAGAAGTAGTAGCAGTAGCAGTACTAGTAATGCTGATGCTGATGATACTACTACTACTACTACTACTACTACTACTACTACTCATGCAAATTGACGTTCACACCTCTGAAGCAGGAGCTCGTGACGTTTACAATAAAAAGTAGTACAACAGACATTTTTGTTTAGCTGGTTTCAGATCATATTACAGACTGGCTATGAGTCGTCAAGTTTATTCTCTTTCGCTTTCTTTTTAACCTTTGAGCGCAGTGTTTTTCACATGCAGTTTTCTTCCTGGAAAACATGTTTTATATATTTATTATTGATTTCTGTTTTGTTTTCAAAGTGATGATCAGACTCAGTGTTTGAGGAATCACTGGTGGCAAAAAGCAACAAAACAAAATCAAAAACAAACAAACAAAAAAACCCAAGCAACAACAACGAAACAACTTGTGTGTGGCGATCCACAACATGAATCCCAGTCACGTTAGGATGTTCCGCCATGGGCTGTGATGCAGTGAAGAGACACACCTCAAGGTGCCGCGTCGCTTGTCTTGGCTGCAGCCACATTCGTGAACCCCATCTTCCCTCTGTGTGTGTGTGTGTGTGTGTGTGTGTGTGTGTGTGTGTGTGTGTGTATGTGTGTGTGTGTTTGTGTGTGTGAACACTACATGATACAGGAGAACCTGGCTGTGTGGAATCTTTCAGGTGCTCATTCTTATCATGTATCAGCAGCAGATTTCCAGACGTGCATGGGCCAGCAATGATGTCACTGAAATAGAATCAGGTGTTGAATGGGAAGTTGGCTGAACCTGCTTGGGTGCACTGATGTGCAGGTTTCTTCGTCCAGGTAATGAAACGAGATCCAGGAAAATGGCCATGAAGGGTATATGATGAATGAAGAGATGGGACTGCTGTTATTGACAAAAAACAGACAGACAGAAAAACAGAAAGAGACAGAAAGAGAGAGCGGAATGTGGTGTTGAGTTAGGTTTGCCAACCTGGAAAAGACAACAAAGAGAAAGCAACACCACGTGCCCTCCACCCAAGAAAAAATAAAACAAAACATCTATCCAATTATAACTTGTTTTCTGTGCATTTTAAAACAAAAATACGATACAGTAACACTTAATCGTGAAAAAGAAAAAAAAATGTTAAAATTATCATAGACATTTGACATAAAACCATAGACATTCATTCACAGAATAATACGAAATTTAATCATGCGCAGGGAAACAGTACAGTGTTATTACAGACATTTCTGTCACATTTGTTTTTGTGGCGGACGCCCAAACATAAATACTTCTGCTGCTGCCGATGGTATAACCTGGGGCAGAGAGAATTGATCTGTCCCAGTACGACGGTCTTTCCGCTTTAAAAGCTTTCCCGCACAGGTCCTCTGCAGAACTAATCTCTCATCATTGCTTCTTCATATCTATTTCTTCCTGTTTCCTACCAATCCTACGGTGATGGGGGAGGGGCGAAATGACAGGTGGAGGTAACCACTGGGAGTCATAGCACCAAACCTGCACGAAGGCGGCCTGTGGACAAATGGTTGCTCATCTCTGACCCACCACAACAGAGATGTTTGGCAGCCTCCCGGGCAACTGGGCAGTCCATTTCAGGGACAGCACTGCTCACCTCTTAAAGGAGGGAAGTAGCAAAAGGTGTCCCAAACACTGCTTGTCCTGACAGACCGCGGCTGGCAGTTTACCCCCACAGCGGTCGAAAAGCAGCAAAAGGAAGATGATTTTTGAAGCATGGAACGTTCGAACACTCATGGACAGAGAGAGCTGCATGAGACCACAGAGGAGAATGGTCCTCACTGCGAGAGAACTGGCACGCTATCACACCCACATAGCTGCCCTGACTGAAACCCGGCTCGCAGGAGAAGGATCTGTCGCCGAACTCAAGGGAGGCTACACCTTCTTCTGGACAGGCAAGGCAGAGAATGAAGAACTGGTCTCTTGCAACAATTCCCAGACATTCCAACTTACTTCAGCGAGCGTCTGATCAAACTCCCACTTCCCCATCAAAGCCACTACCCCAAATGACAAATTCCCAATCAAAGCCACTACCCCAAATGACAAATTTCTCCTGCTTGGCAAATTCAATGCCAGAGTCGGCAATGACCACAGGAACTGGATAGGGGTAATGGGACGTCATGGCATTGGTAAAATGAACTCCGAAGGCTTAAAGTTACTGGGTCTGTGTACAGAGAATGACCTGACGATCACCAACACACTCTTCAGTCAGGAGGACAAGTACAAAGCAACATGGATGCATCCCAGATCCAAGCACTGGCATCTGACTGACTATGCCATCTGTCGCAGGAGAAACATCTGTGATGTGAAGATCACCAAGACCATGCGTGGAGCTGAGTGCTGGACGGACCACCGTCTGTTCAGGTCCATCCTGTCAGTGCACATTGTTCCGACACACCACAAAAAGTCAAAAGTCATCAGACCAGACTTCAGTGTTGCAAAGCTGAAGTAAACAAGGCGACATCAGGAGTTTGCTGGTGACCTGGAAGACAGGCTAACCTTCCATAGACCACTGACTGGAAGCACAACACAAATGTGGAACCAGCTAAAAAAGGAGTCCACCAGGACTGGTTGGATGAGAATGACGAGAACATTAGACACCACCTAGAAGAAAAGGAGAATGCCTACCTCGAGTGGCAAAACGATAGCTCTCCCACCTCTGTGATCGCTTTAAGCATCTCCAGAGACAGGCACAGACCGCACTGCACAGAATGTAGGATAAATGGGAGAGGAAGGCTGATGAAGTCCAGAGGTACGCCAACACTAAGAACTAAAAGATGTTCTTCAGTGTTATCAAGAAAATCTACGGACCAGCCATGTCATGCACCACGCCACTCCTGTCGGCAGATGGTTCTACATGCTGAAGGAGAACAGCATCAACTTGAGGTGGAGAGAATATTTCAACAACCTACTCAACAGGCCCTCCACTGTCGATTCCACTGTCCCTGGACCAGACCCCCCCCCAAAAAAAAAACAACAACAACAAAACAAACCAACCCCAAAAAACAAAAACAAAAAACACCCATAGTCAGCAGCCTTGACCTTCCTCCCACAATGGAAAGATCTTGGCTGGGAAGGTCTTGTGTCGGGTCTTCTTTAACCGCCTGATCATCAACATATCGGAGGAAATTCTGCTAGAGGTTGTCCAGGTCGTAGCACCATCGACATGATATTTACAGTCCGTAAGATCTAAGAGAAATATATCGAACAGAACATGTACCTCAATGCTGTCTTCAGAGACATGACCAAGGCGTTCGATACTGTCAACACGAAGGCCATCTGGACAATTCTGTCAAAGTTTGAATGTCCGAACACTTCGTGAACCTGATTCGCCTGCTCCATGATGACATGACTGGACTGGTACTCTCTGGTGGAGAAACTTCAGAGCCGTTCAACATCACAAATGGTGTCAAGCAAGGATGTGTTCTGGCTCCTTCATCTGGCACCTGTGTGCTCAGCCATGCTGTGAGTAACCTTAAACTCGGGATGTACCCGAGGTACAAGTTGGACGGATCTCTTTTTGATCAGCGCCGCTTGAGGATGATCTGGGAAGCACTCTTTGTTAATGATTGCACTCTCATGCTATACAAGGAGTCTGACCTCCATCATATTGTCAGCAAATTTGCTGAAGCTTCCCGTCTCTTTAGTCTCACTATCATCCTGGGCAAAAAGAGGTCCTGCTACACCCTGCCTCCGCTTCCACTGTTGTTTCTCTCTATCACCATCGAAGGCACAGAGATGAAGACACTAAAAGAATTCAAATACCTTGGCAGCGTCATTTCTAGTGATGGAAGTCTGGACAAAGAAATCAACGCCAGGATCTGCAAAGCGAGCCAAGCTCTCGGTCGTCTGAGATCACGTGCTCCGAACCAGTACAACATCAGGATGTCCACGAAGCTTAAGGTGTATAAGGCCATTGTTCTTTTCAGTCTCCTGTACGGATGTGAGACAACATCCCTCATAGCAGGCACAGGTCAGCCTTGAAGAGGGACGCCGTGCAAGCATTACGTAGGCCCGTGAGAGGAGGAAAGTATCAGCAACTGTGCCAGTTGAACTAGGACAGTTCCCCTGGCCTCCGCAGCCATCTGCGAGTCCACAACAAATGAGCTACGCAAGCTGTTATTATCGAAACCAACGGACTACCAAGAAGAAGAGAAAATCAAGCAGGTGTTTTACAACAAACTTTCTTGGTGAGACCAACTTGAGTGTGGACTGACAAAACCGAAAAGATCGGGCGTGTTTGTGGAGGTAAAGGTCCACGTCTTGTTCCAGCCATCCAGAGTGTGCAGCGTGTCCTTGGCGAAGCTGGGACGTTTTGTGAAATGGTCTTGTTTGTAACTAATGGTCCTGCCTTTATTAACTTTTGTAGCTGCCTAGCGGCCATTCTTAAAAAAAAAAATTGATATTGGCTAATAATATGTTTTATTTCCCGTATTACTTGATAGTGGAGGAAAATAACTGCAAATAGTAACTTAACAACTCTTCCGATACTTCGAAGATTGGAGATGAAAATGAAAATATATAAACTCCTCAAAAGCTGCAACTGGAGGCCATTTGAATTCTCTCTGAGGGAGAACCAGTTGTATGCCTGGTGTGACTGCAGTTCCGTCCCCTGTGGACTCTTCAGATATATTGGCATTGATTGGCAGTGGACACAGTCCCATCTGGCAAGTGGTCCAGAGACACCAGTGACAAATTCGGGGTTTACTCAGTCATAGTGGCGAGAAGTAAAAATCCAGAAACTTCCCGAAGCAATCGAAGAAATAAACAGTGATCACTAATAGAATACATTCTAAATAATTCATCTTTGCACCTTATGCTTGGGGATCCGAAAAAGATGCAAGGGAGGTCAGAAATGTATGTCAAGCACGAGTGGTCAGCTCAACACAGCTGTCACAACCCAAACATTGTCAGGCAAACAGATCTGACACAGTGAGGGTGTTGTATGTTATCAATAGCCTTTACCTGGTTCTGCAATGAGATGCCACCCACCACTGAGTTCCTGTAACATAATAGAGGAGCAAAGCAAGTGCAGGTAACAACTCTCTCTCTCCCTACACACACACACACACACACACACACACACACACACTTATATATATATATATATATATATATGTAAAGTGCAGGACACCACCTAATAAGCACCCTACTGACGACAAAAATAGCTTAGTCACGGAGCCATACTGAGTGAGCGTCCCCCCTAGAGCGGAGACATTCCCCCATGAATCTGCCGACACCAAAGACGGAAGTGGAGGGAGATCGAAACTGAAGTCACCATGAGAGCAGGGCATGAAAAAGGCCACGCAATGTGGAATTTATTTTCTTATCGATGATGAAGGTGGAGGATGCTGACGATGACGATGACGGCGATGATGATACAGAGGTCCATTTAGGTTTGGGAACTACGTGACAAGGCTGTACTCTACGCTTCCTGTCATAATGATATCCCAGAGTCAACCAAGCCCGAAAGATACAAACACGTGCAGTGTTGGTCAGGACATTTGCGCAACACACCCAAAGACGTATCGATGAAGAGGATGATACTCAATTGTGTTGTCCCAATCTTCCCATTTATGCCAATAGCACACTCGACTCAGGGTAAGAGTCGGCCGCGGGCCGAAAAAACGCCTCCATTGGGAATCGAATTCCCGTCCTCCCAGCCGTTAGCCCTCGACTCCTCGGTAAACTCTAGAAACTAAAAGTACGCCCTGCCAGAACCGTTTGATTCCATGAACCGTACTTGCAGCAAACAAGCAGTCAGCAACA
Organism: Babylonia areolata; assembly: GCF_041734735.1. Lineage (NCBI taxonomy): Eukaryota > Metazoa > Mollusca > Gastropoda > Neogastropoda > Buccinidae > Babylonia > Babylonia areolata. The sequence continues at coordinate 5,934,159 of NC_134897.1, forward strand.
CGTCTTCGAGGACACCCAACCTCAACCGCGTGTTGCTTTGTATATTCCATGCATTTGCTCACAAAGGGCAGCGAGGAACAAAACTGGATGTGAGAAATGGTGAGTAACAAGGTGAACGTGAAGGTCAGGCCTTCTTTTATCGTCATGTTGACACAAGAGATCGCCGTGTGTGGAGTCAGGGTTCTCTCCACAGAGAGAGTGATTCACTGTTTAAGCCACTCAAGGTTAGCCATGTTCTCACTCTGGCCCGGATAGCATGGAACATTGACTGTTGCCACTAGGCGGCGGAGGACGGGGAATGTTGACAGACACCAGTCCTCTACAGGGACTGGGCCACATGGTGTGCACATGTTTGGGCAGACACTCTGGTATTGCTCTGGTATTGTCACTGTCATTCAGTGAGTGTCCTTGGTAGTCATCTGATCCAGTGCCTCGGCCTCTACTTCTTTTCTGATCAATTGTGGTGAGGGTGTTCAAGGAGCTCCAGGCTGAATGGGTAGAGATGATAAAGAATACATCCGCCATGAAAATTTCCTCACTGTTTGCAAACACGAAAGATGATTAAAAAAAATGTTAATGATAGATAATTACACCTGGAAGCAAACATATTCCCACTCTCATGATAAAACCAGCCTCTACGTGTCTTCACATTAAATTGCTGTCTTTGGCGCTCTTCGTCTTATTTCCTCATTGACAAAAAAATAAATGAACAAATAAATAAAATAAAATAAAATAAAATAGAAAAAGGTCAGACAATACCACATGAAAAATGGAAAGAAACAGTAGGTAGAAAACAAAGAGTGACAAGAAAAAATATATTCATGTGTAGAATCTGAAGAAAGCGGGTACACTGTTTATGATTAACAGATTCACCCTGTCACAACACGAGTCATGTATGAGAAAAACATATCCAGCCCCTCCCTACATGTAAAAGTGAACACAGAGACACATCTAGCCCCTCCCTACATGTAAAGGGTGAACACAGAGACACATCTAGCCCCTCCCTACATGTAAAGGAGAAGCACAAAGACACATCTAGCCCCTCCCTACATGTAAAGGGTGAACACAGAGACACATCTAGCCCCTCCCTACATGTAAAGGAGAACACAAAGACACATCTAGCCCCTCCCTACATGTAAAGGGTGAACACAGAGACACATCTAGCCCCTCCCTACATGTAAAGGGTGAACACAAAGACACATCTAGCCCCTCCCTACATGTAAAGGAGGAACACAGAGACACATCTAGCCCCTCCCTACATGTAAAGGGTGAACACAGAGACACATCTAGCCCCTCCCTACATGTAAAGGGTGAACACAGAGACACATCTAGCCCCTCCCTACATGTAAAGGAGGAACACAGAGACACATCTAGCCCCTCCCTACATGTAAAGGAGGAACACAGAGACACATCTAGCCCGTCCCTACATGTAAAGGAGGAACACAGAGACACATCTAGCCCCTCCCTACATGTAAAGGAGGAACACAGAGACACATCTAGCCCCTGCCTACATGTAAAGGGTGAACACAGAGACACATCTAGCCCCTCCCTACATGTAAAGGGTGAACACAGAGACACATCTAGCCCCTCCCTACATGTAAAGGAGGAACACAGAGACACATCTAGCCCGTCCCTACATGTAAAGGAGGAACACAGAGACACATCTAGCCCTCCCTACATGTAAAGGAGGAACACAGAGACACATCTAGCCCCTCCCTACATGTAAAGGAGGAACACAGAGACACATCAAGCCCCTCCCTACATGTAAAGGGTGAACACAGAGACACATCTAGCCCCTCCCTACATGTAAAGGAGGAACACAGAGACACATCTGGCCCCTACCTACATGTAAAAGGTGAACACAGAGACACATCTAGCCCCTACCTACATGTAAAAGGTGAACACAGAGACACATCTAGCCCCTACCTACATGTAAAGGAGGAACACAGAGACACATCTAGCCCCTCCCTACATGCAAAAGGTGAACACAGAGACACATCTGGCCCCTCCCTACATTAAAGGAGGAACACAGAGACACATCTAGCCCCTACCTACATGTAAAGGGTGAACACAGAGACACATCTAGCCCCTCCCTACATGTAAAGGGTGAACACAGAGACACATCTAGCCCCTCCCTACATGTAAAGGGTGAACACAGAGACACATCTAGCCCCTCCCTACATGTAAAGGGTGAACACAGAGACACATCTAGCCCCTCCCTACATGTAAAGGGTGAACACAGAGACACATCTAGTCCCTCCCTACATGTAAAGGGTGAACACAGAGACACATCTAGCCCCTCCCTACATGTAAAGAAGGAACACAGAGACACATCTAGCCCCTCCCTACATGTAAAGGGTGAACACAGAGACATATCTAGCCCCTCCCTACATGTAAAGGGTGAACACAGAGACACATCTAGCCCCTCCCTACATGTAAAGGGTGAACACAGAGACACATCTAGCCCCTACCTACATGTAAAGGAGGAAAACAGAGACACATCTAGCCCCTACCTACATGTAAAGGGTGAACACAGAGACACATCTAGCCCCTCCCTACATGCAAAAGGTGAACACAGAGACACATCTAGCCCCTGCCTACATGTAAAGGAGGAACACAGAGACACATCTAGCCCCTCCCTACATGTAAAGGGTGAACACAGAGACACATCTAGCCCCTACCTACATGTAAAGGAGGAACACAAAGACACATCTAGCCCCTCCCTACATGTAAAGGGTGAACACAGAGACACATCTAGCCCTCCCTACATGTAAAGGGTGAACACAGAGACACATCTTGCCCCTCCCTACATGTAAAGGAGGAACACAAAGACACATCTAGCCCCTCCCTACATGTAAAGGGTGAACACAGAGACACATCTAGCCCCTCCCTACATGTAAAGGGTGAACACAGAGACACATCTAGCCCCTCCCTACATGTAAAGGAGGAACACAAAGACACATCTAGCCCCTCCCTACATGTAAAGGGTGAACACAGAGACACATCTAGCCCCTACCTACATGTAAAGGGTGAACACAGAGACACATCTAGCCCCTCCCTACATGTAAAGGGTGAACACAGAGACAGATCTAGCCCCTACCTACATGTAAAGGAGGAGCACAAAGACACATCTAGCCCCTCCCTACATGTAAAGGGTGAACACAGAGACACATCTAGCCCTCCCTACATGTAAAGGGTGAACACAGAGACACATCTAGCCCCTCCCTACATGTAAAGGGTGAACACAGAGACACATCTAGCCCCTCCCTACATGTAAAGGAGGAACACAGAGACACATCTAGCCCCTCCCTACATGTAAAGGAGGAACACAAAGACACATCTAGCCCCTCCCTACATGTAAAGGGTGAACACAGAGACACATCTAGCCCCTACCTACATGTAAAGGGTGAACACAAAGATACATCTAGCCCGTCCCTACATGTAAAGGGTGAACACAGACACATCTAGCCCGTCCCTACATGTAAAGGAGAAGCACAAAGATACTGTAGTAATGACAAAGCCCCAGTTGTTAGTGATGATAAATGTACGTAGTGAGTGAATGATTACAAAGTTATGTGGTGAGTGACGATAAGTTATGGTTGTAAGTGGAATGATGGCCTAGAGGTAACGCGTCCGCATAGGAAGCGAAAGAATCTGAGCGCGCTGGTTCGAATCACGGTTCAGCCGCCGATATTTTCTCCCCCTCCACTAGACCTTGAGTGGTGGTCTGGAAGCTAGTCATTCGGATGAGACAATAAACCGAGGTCCCGTGTGCAGCATGCACTTAGCGCACGTAAAAGAACCCACGGCAACAAAAGGGTTGTTCCTGGCAAGATTCTATAGAAAAATCCACTTCGATAGGAGAACAAATAAAACTGCACGAAGGAAAAAATACAAAAAAATGGGTGGCGCTGTAGTGTAGCGACGCGCTCTCCCTGGGGAGAGCAGCCCTGATTTCATACAGAGAAATCTGTTGCGATAAAAAGAAATACAAATACATCTAGCCCCTCCCTACATGTAATGAAGGAACGCAAAGACCCGCTGATCGTAGCGATGGACAGAAATTTACCGGCAGTGGTGCTGAAGACGATATATAAAGACGTTTCCGTTCCTGACCTGAGATGACAAACATGATCCCATTGTCAGAAGTTTTGAAGTCGGAAACACGACACACCTGCAATTGCAGTGTTTGTGTGTGTTTGTGTTGTGTGTGTGTGTGTGTGTGTGTGTGTGTGTGTGTGTGTGTGTGTGTGTGTGTGTGTGTGTGAGAGGGTGCGCGCGCCTTTCTCCACAAGTCTGCATTACCAGGGGGACTGTTCCCGATAATCACATGCAATAATTCAGCTCACAAGTGAGTCGCTCATGTTATTTTCTCAGACAATAATCCCGGTGATACAATACAGTTTATGACCCTGACAAACAAGGACTTCTAGATACATGCTCAAGTGGATCCTTCGATGCCTTAACAGCACTCGTGAAGTTTCGGATGGCATTATCTGGACTCCTAAGATTCCCTACGGCAGCAGCAGGGCCATAGAGCGGGGGCAGTCGATGAACATCCGCAGCTGCCAAGTACACATATGGTTTTGAAGTCTTCTAATCCGAGACGTAGTTGAGGTGCTGCGTAAATCTGTAGGAATCCGAGTCTGCACAGCTCTGGCAGCAAACTTCAAGCCCTAAAAGATTTCTGTTCGCTGTTCTTTCAGTGGATCATATCCAAAAATGGAAGCCACCGTTTTCTTTCCAGAAGTCCGAGTCCTGCACAGCGTACAGGAGAGGAGTGATCTTGGAATGTCCAGGTACATGACTGACTAGGATCACACTGATGAATGTCCAGGTACATGACTGACTAGGATCACACTGATGAATGTCCAGGTACATGACTGACTAGGATCACACTGATGAATGTCCAGGTACATGACTGACTAGGATCACACTGATGAATGTCCAGGTACATGACTGACTAGGATCACACTGATGAATGTCCAGATACATGACTGACTAGGATCACACTGATGATGTCCAGGTACATGACTGACTAGGATCACACTGATGAATGTCCAGGTACATTACTGACTAGGATCACACTGATGAATGTCCAGGTACATGACTGACTAGGATCACACTGATGAATGTCCAGGTACATGACTGACTAGGATCACACTGATGAATGTCCAGGTACATGACTGACTAGGATCACACTGATGAATGTCCAGGTGCATGACTGACTAGGATCACACTGATGAATGTCCAGGTACATGACTGACTAGGATCACACTGATGAATGTCCAGGTACATGACTGACTAGGATCACACTGATGAATGTCCAGGTACATGACTGACTAGGATCACACTGATGAATGTCCAGGTACATGACTGACTAGGATCACACTGATGAATGTCCAGGTACATGACTGACTAGGATCACACTGATGAATGTCCAGGTACATTACTGACTAGGATCACACTGATGAATGTCCAGGTACATGACTGACTAGGATCACACTGATGAATGTCCAGGTACATGACTGACTAGGATCACACTGATGAATGTCCAGGTACATGACTGACTAGGATCACACTGATGAATGTCCAGGTGCATGACTGACTAGGATCACACTGATGAATGTCCAGGTACATGACTGACTAGGATCACACTGATGAATGTCCAGGTACATGACTGACTAGGATCACACTGATGAATGTCCAGGTACATGACTGACTAGGATCACACTGATGAATGTCCAGGTACATGACTGACTAGGATCACACTGATGAATGTCCAGATACATGACTGACTAGGATCACACTGATGAATGTCCAGGTACATGACTGACTAGGATCACACTGATGAATGTCCAGGTACATGACTGACTAGGATCACACTGATGAATGTCCAGGTACATGACTGACTAGGATCACACTGATGAATGTCCAGGTACATGACTGACTAGGATCACACTGACCTAAGTCTCATCGCCTGTGATAAACTGGGCTGTCCAATTAAAAATGAGGTGGTATAGATTCTATCTATACACCAATCCGTTTGTACCTTACTGCTTATTGGGGTAAAAAAAAAACAACCCAAAAAACAAAAAAACAACAACAACAGAAAACAAAACAAACAACAACAACAAAAATGTGGCAACCTACGAATTGCATCGCTCTTGCACACCAAGATATCCTTGCAAGATCAAATCAAATGACGTGATTCCCACCCCCAACATGTTGTTGTGCATGACACGTATAACTCTATTCATGTCCTCTTTTACCACCCTTCCAGCGACAGGAGCGTGTGTCAAGGCAGACTGGTTGGGTATCATCCTTCAAAATCTGTTTACCATGTTACCCGAGTCTACTGTTTACAAGCACTGGTTTTGAATGGTATGCTCTTGCCAAACATCACCATAATGCGGTAACTGTGGGTCACAGATTCTTGTATGTGCGCCTCTTTCTGTCAGTCTGTCTGTTTGTCTCCAGTGGTGATTTGATCTATGTAATAACAAGGTTTGATGCACAGCATGCAGCAACACATGCCTGAAATGAAAAGAAATGTTTGAATCGATGCAGTTATAAGAAGAAAGACCTAAAGCTTTCTTGTGCATTTCCAGCAGGAAATGTCACGCAAAATGTCGCACGAAAGGAAATCATATGAAGAAAAATCGGTTGGAGAAATGGTGAAACAGATGGATTTGAATTGGGTTAACCCCCCCCCCTCACACACACACGCCCCCTCCCCCCCCCAACTCCCAAAAGAAACAAAAACAAAAACAACGACAACAACAGAAAACAAACCAAAAAAACAACCAAAACAAACAAACACAAGAAAGAAACGGGTCAATGAAACAGTTTGTCTTTTGGGGTTTCCCCCTCTCGCTTTCTGAGTCATTCGGTCAGTCACACGCTCTGTCCATTCAGGTCAACAATAAATGCCAAAATCATAATTCAGGGGAATTTTGATACCTGTGAAAATAATTCCACAAGATATATTTGAAATGATTGAAATGCATATCCGTGTAAAAAAATGTACTTATGATCAGTGAGGTGAAATGGTGAAACACAGTAAAGTGAAGGTTGTGTTGGCCTCAATTTGGCTTATGTTTAAACTGCTTCATTCGTTCACTACTACATCAAAAAGAAAAAAAGAAAAAAGAAAGCATTTCGAATTATATACCACATGTTCTGTTTCTGTTTCTTCAGTTTAAAAAAGAAACAAAACAAGAAGAACAAAATAAAGAAAGAAACTCTCCTCCGTCCCTCCGATCTCTCTCTCTCTCTCTCTCTCTCTCTCTCTCTCTCTCTCAGTATGAATGAATGATTCCAACGTGTGCCATGCTCCTCACTGGACCTTCCACAAGAGCAATGGAGGTGTCTGGTTTCATCCCAGGCGAGTTCACAGCAGCAATCAGCCCCACCTTTTCAAATAACTGTTTTTGCTGTGTTGATACTTGAGTGAGGATGAAATCAATTTGGTTGTGTCCGGCCATTCGGGGAGTTTGATATGGTTCCCCTTGACACCTGGCTGGGGTGGTCAGTGCTTGTAATTGTGAGGATGTCGCTGGTTTCTCCATTGCCACACTATCCCAGTTTTAGAGCGCATTGCTCTTTGACAGTTCGTCCCATTTTCACAGTCCAGTCCTGAAGAATAGATGGCTCGATGGTATTAACCTCCTTGAGAGTATGATGATGATGATAAGAAACAAAGCAAACGCAAGTACTTTCGTGCTTTTCAAACATTGAAATAAATATTACCAGTTGCGTAGAAGATACGAATCTGAAACTCGTTGATGAAGAGTGAATCTGACCACCTCATGAACGATCGATATTCATCATACCGGTGGTCAGCCAATGTTGACCAGAACAAACTGCATGAAACGGATCAGTTTTCTTACACATGGAAAGGAGTTCAGCTTCCATGGGTGTTTAACACTGAGATATTTTAATTCATACCAAATAAATAGTGTAAAACCATGACGACCTTCATCACAAAAATGACAGATGGCTACCATAAATGAATACATAACAATTTTACCCAGTTATGTCCGTTTCTGTCAGGTGGCTTACTTGTGTCGCATTCAAATGAATAGTTTTTATCTGCTTTTGGTTAATGGTGGCATAACTATCATATTCTGCGGTATAGTATGTGTGTTATCCAAAGTCAGAGTTTTGCTCTCGTGTTTTTGTGCAGACTATTGTCACTGTAATTTCAAATGAAGGGCGATCTTTTGTTTACACCCCCTTGATATCCTTCATGATTATTTGGACATTCTCTTGCCGTCTCTTTCTGTCACTATACGTTCGTCACCCTCCTCCCCCCTCATTCTGACACGTGTGTGTGTGTGTGTGTGTGTGTGTGTGTGTGTGTGTGTGTGTGTGTGTGTGTGTGTGTGCGCAATATGCATGTATGCATGCGTATCATAATGACTTCCAAGCATACGCATGGTGAAAGCAGTGCGACGGTGGATATTTTGGGCGATAAGTCCGGGAAATGTCAAAGTGCTTCGTTGGTAGAAGGGGAATGAATATATGTCAAGAGAAGGAACGCAAGCTTCCTCCTGCTCACCCTACAGGGACTGGCACGTAAAATGTCAGGACCTCACAGAGTACCATAGGAAAACAAGTCAGGGACTGCAGAGAGAGAGAGAGAGAGAGAGAGAGAGAGAGAGAGAGAGAGAGAGAGAGAGAGCATGGATGACAGAGAGGCGATAAGAGAGAGTGGTGTGAGTGAGTGCACTGAACTATATTTTCGTTATTCTTTGCCTTTTCAGAAATGTATTTGTTATTCGGTTTATGGGTAAAACCAACTTGAGACAGGGGTTTGGAAGTGGGAGGGATGGGTATTGGGCTTGTAGGTTAGGGGTGGTTGTTGTGACTGCTTCAGCATGTTTGTTTCATTTTGAGGTGATTCCAGGTGAGTGGTGTGCCGGTAATTAACAATTCCTGTTTGTTTTCGGTCTGATCAGTCTGTCACGGCTCTCTGAACTTGCTGTCATCTTGTTGACCTCTGACCTCTTAAAGGCATCTGTTTCCGAAAAAGCCGAATCTCACTCCAACCTCCAGTTTACCTTTTGTACAACTTGCTCAGCGCAATGTCTGCTTGTGCCCACAGCAGGAAAAAGTGGGCGGGCGTCCTCGTTGGTGACATCCTTCTAATTAACCATGCAGTACAGGTCACAGATGTACGATCTTCGTCAGCACTGGAACATTGCGCGGAACGGCAAACCGAGCCACACAACGCTTTGTGTCTTACAACGATTATTCACTAACATTTTCAACCAAATACGGTGGCTTCACTGGACTGACAGCACAGACCATTGCCGTGCGACCTGTCATGAAGTTTTTTCCGGCGTTAGCGTCACTCAGTCAACCCACCACCCTCTGTAGACAGACCACACTTTCCTGGCATTGCCTTACTCATACCCCACCTCTGCTGACCACGGACCACACTTTCCTGGCATTGCCTTACTCATACCCCACCTCTGCTGACCACAGACCACACTTTCCTGGCATTGCCTTACTCATACCCCACCTCTACTGACCACAGACCACACTTTCCTGGCATTGCCTTACTCATACCCCACCTCTGCTGACCACAGACCACACTTTCCTGGCATTGCCTTACTCATACCCCACCTCTGCTGACCACGGACCACACTTTCCTGGCATTGCCTTACTCATACCCCACCCCACCCATACTGGAGGCATGTTTCTCGCTATAGCTAATAGCATGCTGTGTACACGTATTTTTCTGACAGTGCTCTACAGAAATTGTACCCTCTTTCCTTACCATATGAAGGCTACATTGATGTGTAACAAGTCCATACTAAGTAGCCACGTGCATTCGGTCATTTGACAGACATTCATTATCCGTGTATAGTCAACACTGTTATGCACATAGTCCATTCTGGAACGGCGATGGCGATCAACAAAACTGAAAGTCCACAATCAGATCTTCCAAAAACAAATAAATAAAGTCAAACATATGATCTCATTGGCTTCCCAAGTTCTCGATGCCACATCTACCAAATCTCTTTATTCCATCAGGTCAAATCTTCTTGGTACTGCCAAAAAGACTCCTCTTCCTGCCTTCACTTTATCTGGACTCCCCAAGTGTATTCTCCTCTTTCTTTTTCGACAAAGTCCAAAATATTTGTACGAGCTTGGACCAGATGCCTTTCCAACCTGCTCATCCTGATCCTCAGACAACGGTACCCCTCTCCATTCCTTCAATCCATTGACTGAAACAGAAGTGAATGAAATCCTTAAAGAAATGACAATAAAATCCTGTGAACTCGATCCTACACCAGCCTCTGTCTTTTCCCAGTGTGTTTCAAGGCTTCTCCCCACAATCACCAATATTGTCAACTCATCCCTTCTTACTGGGACGTTTCCATCAACTTTCAAAACTCTTCTGAAGAAACCCAACATAGATGCAAACATTTTGAAAAATCATCGACTAGATTCTAACCTTCCTTTCCTGTCCAAACTCCTTGAAAAATCTGTCCTGAAGCAGCTCAACAACCACCTTTATTTCAACAATCTCCTCCACCTTTTCAGTCTGCCTATCCTGCTGACCACAGCACCGAAACCACCCTCCTTCACATCCTGAACAATCTACTGCTAGCGTCCGACTCAGGAAAAAATTCCCTTCTCACTCTTCTCGACTTGTCAGCCGCCTTTGGCACGATAGACCCTTCAATCCTTTCCCGTCTTCATTTTACATTTGTTCTCACCTGGTTCAAATCCTATATCACTGATCGATTCCAGTCTGTCATCGTCGATAATTTTCAGTCTGAACCTGTTAAAATCAAACACGAGTCCCACAGGGATCTGTTTTAGGCCCAGTTCTCTTCACACTGTACACTGCTCCTCTCGCTGAAATTATCAACCACCACAATGTTAGTCATCATTCCTGTGCTGATGACACTCAACTTCAGAAGAGTGATACCCCTGAAAAATTGTCCTCGCTCTTGCAAGGAACATCTGAATACTTCCTGGACATTCAAAACTGGATGACTCTAAATAAGTTACAACTCAACGCAGACAAAACCGAAACAATGATCATAGGAACTAAACCAAAACTCTCTTCCATCACAATTGACAAAATCAAACTTGGCAGTACATCCATCCCTCTTTCCAGCTCAGTCAGGAACCTCGGCGTTGTCCTTGACAACACACTGTCCATGCAAAAAATTATCAGTCAGACATGTCAATCCTGCTACTGTCAATTGCGACGCATCAGTTCCATTCGGAATTATCTGTCCACCGACGCAACATCTAAACTTGTCGTTTCTCTCATTCTCTCTCGCCTTAACTACTGTAACTCTCTATTGTCTGATTTGACTGGTTCATCCATTCAGTCCCTTCAGCACATACAAAACTGCTGCCCGACTCGTCCTCAGAAAGAAAAGATCTGAGCACATCACTCCTATTTTTGCAACATCTCCACTGGCTCCCTGTCTCACACAGAATAAAGTATAAGATCAACACTCTATGTTATAAATGTATTCACAAATTTACCCCTTCCTATCTTTGCCTCTTGCTTGTCTTCAGTTTCTTCAGTTTTAGAGTTATGCATGCGTGTGAATGACTGGTGTGAAAGCGCTTAGATGTGTCTCTGCACGCATACTTTACCTGCTCCTCTACATCACCCCCTTTTGAGGTGGGGGTGATTATTGACTCACCGTTCATTGTTCATTACATAGAGTGTAGCTGAGTGGTGGAGAGAGAGGGGTGTGCATAGAGTCCCTTCCATACTACGTGTATCGGGCGGAGCGGCGCTTACACAGCGAAGGCCTTTCTTACAGGCACATGACGTCACTGTCCAGCTCCGCGGGTCTTCGCGTATCAGATGTTTGTTGTTCAATATTATTCAGCTGTTAGAGCGCTGACATACTACTATTGGAGTTTAACGACCTATTGGCGTCTACACCCTTAAGGTCAAGTTTGTTCGGTTGGAGTTGATTTAATGCAGGTATTTGTTTGTGTGGTTGGGGTTGTATGTATTTGGTGGTGAGGGGGTTGTATGTGTGTGTCACTGGGGTTGTATGTGTTTGATGGTGAGGGGGTTGTTTTTGTTTTGGCGGGTGGGGTTGTGTGCGTTTGGTGGTAGGAGTTGTTCGTTTGTGTGGTTGGGGTTGTGTGTGTTTGATGGTAGGGGGTTGTTAGTGTGGTTGGTGTGTATGGGGTTGTGTGTGTTGCTGTTGTAATGGGGTTGTATTGGTATGATTTGGGGTTGTGTGTTTGTAATGTTGACTGCTTGTGTTGTCTGTGGTTGTGCTGTGGTGTAGGGGTTAGGTTTGGTTAGTTTGCCTTATGAGGATTGTTTGTGTAGTTTGTGGGTCTTGCGTTTCGTTGTTGCTAAGCGTTCTGCTTTTTTGTGTTGGTGGTGTTGTTACTGTTTGTGGTGGTGGTGTTGGTAATTTTTATGGTGTGGTCGACGGCGAAGGAGGAAGAGAGCCCGGCGAGAGGGGGAGCGCCCGGCCGCCCCCCAAAGAACCCCGCGGCGGCACCCGGCCACCACGCGCCCCCATCAGCCGCCCAACGCGCCGGGCATGTGGTCGACTCTTGTGTCACTTGTCACTTGTCACTTGTACATCATGTGTCTTTCTCAGTTTAGCGCTGACATCTTGCTCGCGCCCTTTTAATGAACAATGTCGGCTTACGTCATGAATACCCACTGAGTGTGTTCCTGCCCTGTGCCCTCATTCTCTAGGCCTTCCCAACATCTGGTCCTTGTGTGACATTTTTCTCTGACATTCATTTTGGTCGTGGAAGTGTTTACGGCCAGAGGCATTGCCACATCATTGTCAATCAATTCACATTGTCACACATTTTAATCATTTTTGACGGTACTAATTTTTGCAGCAGTCATATCTGCTCATCAGATGACACACGTTCCGTACTTCCATGCCAATGTACAAAACTTGAACTTCTTTTTATTTCAGCTTTTCATACGTAACTGATGGTCTTGACACGCTGTGACAAAATAAAACAATCTGGTGACGTTGACCGGCTTTGTGTATATATACGCAGTCACAAGAACATAATTATTGAGAAACCGAATCGATGTAATCCTACCTTTCAAAGGTTCAAGTCTCAAACCATGATTCTGCGGTAGCGCCATCTCACTGGGGAGAACTGACTGATTAAACAAGACTTACCTGGAAGTTGAAGTTTAATCGGAGTTCTAGCCCATGAGAGGGCGCCCTGAAAGAATGTCTGCCTCGTAAGAGTGCAATGGCTTACACATCTGGGTATTTGTAATGCTCTCTTTTCTTCCGAGCTCTGAATATGAAGGGAAAACCTGGCGATGGGCTGCTCGTACAGGGCCGCTGTTGGGCCCAGTGGTCAGTGTCCAGCCTGTGGCATTGGCTGTCCAGCCTCCCAGCTTCCCTTGCAGCTCTGTATTTATTGAGCCTACATTGTGGGTTTCATCGCTCGTTGCAATACCCGTTCAGCTTCAGCGACGCCATTATGGATAATTTGACACCAACTTTAACCATTCACAAATGGATTCTCAGGATCCTATGGACTCTGTGCGTAGCGATTCCTCTGTGGGAAATGTGTCTGTGCACGATGCATCGGGACCCACGGATACCGGGCTGAATCAGAGGCAACTGCAGGCTATCTCCGATATTGTGTGGAAACAAATGTCCCATTTCATGTCACAGCACTCTAGATTGCAGACCCAAAGCTCGGTGCTTACCTCAGTGGGGCCTGCAGCAGTGTCCACATCCACAGCTTCGGTCAATCTGGCCCAGTCTGTGGATGCGAGTTTGGCTCCCGGCACCACCACTCTCATGCCTCTGCCGCTTGGTGGGCATAGCCATACAAATTATACCTATGTCAACTTTGTCAATGTAAGCAGCAGGGCAGCCGACCACTTCATTTGGTGCTAACTCTGCCTTCGCCACAACCACGAAGAGCCACCACCCACTGCCGGGCCGACTGCTGATGACAAGTACTGCGCCATTGTCAACCGTCCACACAATAGGTGCACTCCTTTCCCCTGTCTCAGCCGCGCTCTCGTACCTTCCACCTCATGGGGTTACGCGGGTGCACTGAGTCACACTGACAACACAGCCAGCCTCCTCGTGTGGCCACCATCTCCTCCCTCCCCAAATCTCACCCTCCCCAGCATTGACCACGGCAGTATACACACCTGCCGATGGGTCAACCCCGCTCTCGCCCATACTGGAACATTTGACGGACGACGAGAGCACTACTGGGAACCACGACCTTTTTGCCGACAGTCCAGCACTGCGTAGCTTCCAGCTCAGTGGGTGTGTGTGGCTATCAGCAAAGGCACGGCAAGACAAGGCTCCTTCTAAGCCCAGCAACTCTGGGCACACACCACGGGCCTTGTCTCAGGTGGGAACTGAAGAGGTGTGCGCGCAAACAAAATTGTGTCATCATACACATTACACGAGCAAGCTGCCACTTTTGGGTCACAGTCTCATGATACTGTCTTCCCTCTCCCTCCCCTCCCCTCCCAAGCCTCCATTTCCACAAGGACCTTTTTCATGGAGTCACCGTCCTTAAAATGCGACATGTGGGAAGCAAACTAAATAGCGTTGCTTTTTGCCTCTGGTGGCTTTCTTCTGTTCTGTTGGGATCCGGAAATTGGCAACATCCTAACGATCCGTTCATACACTCAGCACTGCTGGTGTCCCTTCATGGTGTCTCCCATGTGTCTCCGCAGTATTGATTTTCGCAGTAGTTGCCCTTCTTCTTTTACCCCCAGATGATGGGATTAGATTTGAAGAACAAGCCGTGCTGCAGATTATCAGTCCCCAAAACAAAAACAAAAAATATTTTTGAATTCTGTCTCTGCGATTCTGTTTCTCCCACATCCATCGTTAGATTTTTCGAGCGCGCCAGTGTTTATGTATATTTGTGTATAATTGTGTGTGCGTGTGCGCTTGCTTGTTTTGTCAAACACACACACACACACACACACACACACACACACACAAACACACACACACACACACACACACACACACACACACACACAGGGCATCGAGGGGGGTGGATGATAGAATTGAGGGAGAAACAGGGGAACATAAATAAACAGTCAATACCAGTTCAGAATCAGCAGTAACTATTTTTGTTCTTGCACTAATTGATTCGCTCATTTTTTTCCCGGGTATATGTCAACGGACCTCCATGAGATTCCCTTCCCTTTTGACCTTAAGGGAAAGGTCACAAACAAGAACTAACTTAGACATTATGATACATCGGTCACCAGAAAACACATGCCTGTGTGCCTTTTGTCTTCTTCTTCACATCACTTGGATTTGTCAGGAATAATGGACTTAAAGGAAAATCCTTGTAAATTGAGCCAAATGATAACGAAATACACACACACACACACACACACACACACACACACACACACACACACAGAGGGGGAGGGGGGAGGGAGAGGGAAAGGAGTGTGTGTGTGTGTGTGTGTGTGTGTGTGTGTGTGAAAACTGCTGGCCCTTCCACGGCGTTCCCCAGATACTGCTCTCCCTCACTCTCTCCCCCCCTCTCTCTCTCCCTCTCTCTCCCTCTTGTTGTGAGGGCATGGTGTAAAGAAGCTTTCAGCTTCCTCCACCCCCACCCCCCGAATAAAGCATTTGACGTTGTCATTGTCATTGAGAATTGTCACTGTCATTCTCTGTCTGTCTGACTGTCTCTCACTCACTCATCACTCTCTCTTTCTCTTATAGACTTACTTGACACGCCCACACTGTGTGTTTTGTTGGTGAACAGTTGATCTGTTTAGATGGCACAACATGGTGTTGGTGAACAGTTGATCTGTTTAGATGGCACAACATGATGTTGGTGAACTGTTGATCTCTTTAGATGGCACAACATGGTGTTGGTGAACTGTTGATCTGTTTAGATGGCACAACATGGTGTTGGTGAACTGTTGATCTGTTTAGATGGCACAACATGGTGTTTGTGAACTGTTGATCTCTTTAGATGGCACAACATGGTGTTGGTGAACTGTTGATCTGTTTAGATGGCACAACATGGTGTTGGTGAACTGTTGATCTGTTTAGATGGCACAACATGGTGTTGGTGAACTGTTGATCTGTTTAGATGGCACAACATGGTGTTGGTGAACTGTTGATCTGTTTAGATGGCACAACATGGTGTTGGTGAACTGTTGATCTGTTTAGATGGCACAACATGGTGTTGGTCGACTGTTGATCTGTTTAGATGGCACAACATGGTGTTAGTGGACTGTTGATCTGTTTAGATGGCACAACATGGTGTTCGTGGACTGTTGATCTGTTTAGATGGCACAACATGGTGTTGGTGAACTGTTGATCTGTTTAGATGGCACAACATGGTGTTGGTGAACTGTTGATCTGTTTAGATGGCACAACATGGTGTTGGTGAACTGTTGATCTGTTTAGATGGCACAACATGGTGTTGGTGAACTGTTGATCTGTTTAGATGGCACAACATGGTGTTGGTGAACTGTTGATCTGTTTAGATGGCACAACATGGTGTTGGTGAACTGTTGATCTGTTTAGATGGCACAACATGGTGTTGGTGAACTGTTGATCTGTTTAGATGGCACAACATGGTGTTAGTGGACTGTTGATTTGTTTCGAAGAAAGAAAAAGAAGAAGAAAACTGTCGGCTGTGGACTAGCATTTAACTGTAAACCAGCCATCTTGTATCAACGAACACGAAATCATTGTTGTTTTTGTTGTTGGTGGTGCGAGGATTAATAGTTTATTCGCGGATGAAATATACGGTTTGTCAGCAACCTGTTCATCAAATATCAAGGGACCGCTGCTGTTTGGGGTGTACACACAAGTGTGAGGAACATGCCAGCCAGACGAACAGCCGGCCAGATATTGCCAGACACTGAGTGAAAGGTGCCACAGAGGGGGCCCGGGCCAGTGCTGATTAATGGATCACACTACACACCGCTCATCAGGATCGACAGTTTTCAAAGGACAAATGCCAGCCACAGTATAATTAAGGAGATGGGGATGTGCTACTTTTGTGACCGATAAACGGTCATCGGAGCTCCCCCCCACTCCCTCCATAATAATAATAATAATAATGGATACTTATATAGCACACTATCCAGAAATCTGCTCTAGGTGCTTTACAAAAACGCTTTTGATAACATAAAACATTATATCTATGTTACATACACACACACACCAATATGTGACCACACACACACACACACACACACACACACACACACGCACACACGCACGCACGCACACACACACACACACACACACACACACACACACACACACTGCATACATACATTTTAACATACATGTGTATCTAACAGCTACCCTAACACATACGCACACATAGGCAGGCACAAACTTACATAAACACACGCACACACAATACACATTCATATACATGCATGTAGTTATGTACACATACATATGTATACACACATAGTCAAGCACACCTAACGAAAAGGAAGTGGACCTGCCACAATTGAACTTATTGCTGAGGGAAAAGGTGAGTTTTGAGACGAGATTTAAAAGATGCGAGGGAATCAGAATGACGGAGGTTATCAGGGAGCTTGTTCCACGTCTTTGGCGATTGAAAAGAAAACGATCTGTGTCCATAGGTCTTACTTCTCACGTGAGGTATCCTGAGAAGTCGAGTATCAGAGGAAGAACGGAGCTGGCGAGACGGGGTATAGATATGGAGGAGTTCAGAAAGATACTTGGGGCCAGATCCGTTGACTGCAGAAAAGGTCAGAGTGGATAGCTTATAGTCTATTCGATCAGAAACAGGCAACCAGTGGAGAGACTGAAGGAGAGGAGAAACATGGTCAAATTTAGAAGCTCTGCAAATGAGTCTGGCAGCGTTATTCTGAATTCGTTGGAGTCTGTCTAACAGGTATTTGGGAAGGCCGGCCAAAAGAGAGTTGCAGTAATCCAATCTTGAGAGAACCAGAGAGCATACAAGTGTCTTGGTTGCATCGGTTGAGAGATAGTGGCGGATAGAGCTGATTCTACGCAGTTCCAAATAGGCAACTTTACAGATATTCGAAATGTGCTTTTGGAAGGAAAGAGACTGGTCCAGGATTACACCAAGACTGCGAACAGAGGGAGAAAGTGAAACAGGTGTGCTATTGATCAGAACAGAGTCAGGAAAGGAATGATGTTGACGAAACTTCTTTGGACAGGTTATCATAAATTCAGTCTTATCATCATTTAATTGCAGCTTGTTGAGAGTCATCCAGTCCTTTAGGCCAGCAATGCACTCCTGTGTTTGAGTCACCAGTGCATCAAATTCAGCTGTGGAAGCCGACAAGCCATAACAACACAAGAGAGGCAAGACGTTCAAGACATAGTTCTGATACTCGCTGTATCCAGTAAAGGAATCACGAGAAGACAAAAAAAGTTTTAAAATCGTTGAAATGGGTCCTGTATCAAATATTGATAAGTTTTGAAAAGAAGAAGAAAAAGAAGAAGAGTGAAAAACAAAACAAAAAAAAAAAAAAAAAAAACAACAACAAAAAACACAAACACACCAGGCTGCAAGCAGGATCGCACCACGGATGTTCTAATCAGCAACAAATAGTGCAGTCCCTGACGTCCCTCGACCAAATTTAATATCTGAAGCTGTGGGCCATTTCAGTCATGTTTTCTTGACATATCAAGGAAGCGGTAAATGGCGTTTTCAGATTCCGGACAAAGCCTCAGTTAATGATCCGGAAATACTGCTTAATTCTGGAGACTTACAACCTATTATTGGTATGACTGTGAAGTTTTTTTCATACTATGTTTAAGCCAAAATTGTTATTGGCACACACATGCACAGTGTTTCCAGAGAAAATGGCAATGTTACAGTTTACCATGGACACACACACACACACACACACACACACACACACACACACACAGACAACCGAACATCATGTTATAGCATAGACTCACTTTGTTTACATAGTAAACAAATGTTTACATGATGACTCATGTGACCTCGTTTAAGTAAATGACGTATTACATGGTTATGACGTAGAACTTGTCATAAATATCAATATATATATATATATATCTCTCTCTCTCTCTCTCTCTCTCTCTCTCTCTCTCTATATATATATATATATATGTGTGTGTGTGTGTGTGTGTGTGTGTGTGTGTGTGTGTGACATAAAAAATACAACGTCAGCGAAAAAAGGCCAACGATTCGGTAGTCGGTTGTCTCTGTGTGTGTCTGTGTGTGTGTGTGTGTGTGTGTCTGTGTGTCCGTGGTAAACTTTAACATTGCCATTTTCTCTGCAAATACTTTGTCAGTTGACAACAAATTTGGCATAACAATCGGAAAAATTCAGTTCTTTCCAGTCACCTTGTTTAAAACACTATTGCATCTCTGAGATGGACACAAAAAATAAAAAAGAAGGCAAATTATATGCAAAATGAATTTACTGTTATATTTAGATTTTTTTTTCTCTCTAAACTTGGCACTTTGATCTGATATTCTGACACAGCATCAAGAGCAGTCATTTTTATCATTTTTTGTTCAAACAGGAACTGATTTCGTTTAGCACGGAAGTTATATTTCTGGTGCATGTCTTTGGTGCAGCTAGTTAAAAAAGAAGGAAATTAGTATGTAATTAATGCTAAGGGGGTTAATTTGCTTTAAACTGATCTTTCTCATCTTAAACATTACATTTTGAAATTATACTCAATACATAAAAAGCTCGTGTTTTTTACTCTCAGTGTACAGGGCTTTCACTATGTTCATTCGCCCAAGTGGTCTTTTTCGGAAAACACTAAAATCAGTACTACGAGTGGAGTTTATAGATCTATTGGCTGAGCCCTGAAGGTCATGGGCCAAAATCAATTCCGTACACATATTTATACATATTCAAAGCGCGTGCTCATATTCCTCGCGAAGGCGAAGGACGCCATTTTGTTTCAAGCAGTTGACCTGCCCGTTCAATCCTATATTCAATCGACAATACATGATAACATGTGATGGAAAGTTGGAGAAGGAGACCGTTAAATATTTATTCAGAGAAAGATTTGTGAACGCCTGATCACTTACTGGATTGTGCCCCAAACTGCCATGAAAATATCAACAAAATCAGTTGGAATTCACAGTTCAAAATAATAAACCATGAAAATACTCAATTTTCATATCAACTTTAAAACTATAAAACTAGAATGAACATAAAAGAGAAATTGAATCGACCGTGTCGTACATTCCCGGCGGGTGTAACTAACCTTGTACATCTATCTAGATCCAGAGAAAACGGCTAAATGTTGCAGTGTGATTGCGGCCGCGGACTTAAAAAGAATTCTTAATTGCCTTTAAGGAAGGATTTTTTGAATGCCCAAGATACACCAGAATAATATGATTTAAACAGCGTTCTCACTGCAAATACCGCAATCGATTATCGCCCTTTAAAAAAGCACGTTTAAATGTTAATTTTTTGAAGGTCAGTTAAGGAGCCATGATAGTGTATTGAGTAAGACAGTTTCTTCTCACCCGAACACGCGGGGTTCGAAACTGCCTTCAGAGCTCTTTTTTCTTCTTCTTTTTTTCTTTTTCTTTCTTTGTTTTTTTTTGTGTTTTTGTTTTGTTTTGTTTTTTGTTGTTTTTTTAAAAACCCAAACCTTTATAATAACAAATACACAACACATTTTAACGATTAGATTTTTTAAAAGTGAGTCTTGAAGGCCTTGCCTCTCTTGTTCTTGTTGGAAGAGGCTTTCTGTGTATTTTTTTTTTCATGCAGCCAAGACAATTTGGTTAAACTTAACTAATGTTGCAAAGATGAGCAACGTCGTCTGATCTATCCTAAGGTTTAATACCAGAAAAATACTATCATCATTTATGTTGTGTTTCATATAGTTTGTATTCTGTTTCGGATAGTTTTGTTATTTTAATTATTTATGTTTAATTTTGGTGTAAAATACTGTTGCTGTTATATAATATCCTACATGCCCCAAAAGGATTAAATATTCTTGATTCTTGTGTTATGCCACGGTAGTCAGAGACAATAGAATTATATTAGTTGGGTGAGTGAAGTTAACCTTATCACAGTATGAGAGTGATGATAACGATACTGTAGTAATGACAAAGCCCCAGTTGTTAGTGATGATAAACGTACGTAGTGAGTGAATGATTACAAAGTTATGTGGTGAGTACGATAAGTTATGGTTGTAAGTGGAATGATGGCCTAGAGGTAACGGGTCCGCCTAGGAAGCGAGAGAATCTGAGCGCGCTGGTTCGAATCACGATTTAGCTGCCGATATTTTCTTCCCCTCCACTTGACCTTGAGTGGTGGTCTGGACGCTAGTCATTCGGATGAGACGATAAACCGAGGTCCCATCTGTAGCATGCACTTAGCGCACGTAAAAGAACCCACGGCAACAAAAGGGTTGTTCCTGGCAAAATTCTGTAGAAAAATCCACTTCGATAGGAAAAACAAATAAAACTGCACGCAGGAAAAAATACAAAATATTAAAAAAAGAGAAAAAAAAAGGGTGGCGCTGTAGTATAGCGACGCGCTCTCCCTGGGGAGAGCAGCGCCCGAATTTCACACAGAGAAATTTGTTGTGAAAAAAAAAGAAATACAAATACAAATGTGACGACAAAGCTAGGGTAGAGAATATCGATGAAATCAGATGGCGAGTGACTAGTCAGGATGGTCACATCTGTATGGCTGTGAGTGACGACATATCAAGCTATTGTCGTGAGTGACTACCAAGGTATGGACATAAAAGTGATGATAACTTTATTGCCGTGAGTGACAGTGAACAACAAAGCCATTGTAGATAGAGTGACGACATGAGTGACGGCCATGAGTGACGATTTGTTATTTTAGTGAGTGACGACAATGATGTCCTTTGAGTGAGTGACGACAATGATGTTCTTTCAGTGAGTGACGACAATGATGTTCTTTGAGTGAGTGACGACAATGATGTTCTTTCAGTGAGTGACGACAATGATGTTCTTTCAGTGAGTGACGTCAATGATGTTCTTTCAGTGAGTGACGACAATGATATTATTTTAGTGAGTGACGACAATGATGTTCTTTCAGTGAGTGACGACAATGATATTATTTTAGTGAGTGACGACAATGATGTCCTTTGAGTGAGTGACGACAGTGATGTTCTTTCAGTGAGTGACGACAATGATATTATTTTAGTGAGTGACGACAATGATGTTCTTTGAGTGAGTGACGACAATGATATTATTTTAGTGAGTGACGACAATGATGTTCTTTGAGTGAGTGACGACAATGATGTTCTTTGAATGAGTGACGACAATGATATTATTTTAGTGAGTGACGACAATGATGTTCTTTGAGTGAGTGACGACAATGATATTATTTTAGTGAGTGACGACAATGATGTTCTTTCAGTGAGTGACGACAATGATGTCCTTTGAGTGAGTGACGACAGTGATGTTCTTTGAGTGAGTGACGACAGTGATGTTCTTTCAGTGAGTGACGACAATGATGTTCTTTCAGTGAGTGACGACAATGATGTTCTTTCAGTGAGTGACGTCAATGATGTTCTTTCAGTGAGTGATGACAATGATGTTCTTTCAGTGAGTGACGTCAATGATGTTCTTTCAGTGAGTGACGACAATGATGTTCTTTGAGTGAGTGACGACAATGATGTTGTTTCAGTGTGACGACAATGATGTTCTTTCAGTGAGTGACGACAATGATGTTCTTTCAGCGAGTGACGACAATGATGTTCTTTCAGCGAGTGACGACAATGATGTTCTTTCAGTGAGTGACGGCAATGATGTTCTTTCAGTGAGTGACGACAGTGATGTTCTTTCAGGGAGTGACGACAATGATGTTCTTTCAGTGAGTGACGTGAGTGACGACAATGATGTTCTTTCAGTGAGTGACGACAGTGATGTTCTTTCAGTGAGTGACGACAATGATGTTCTTTCAGTGAGTGACGACAGTGATGTTCTTTCAGTGAGTGACGACAATGATGTTCTTTCACGACAATGATGTTCTTTCAGTGAGTGACGACAATGATGTTCTTTCAGTGAGTGACGAGAATGATGGAAGGAAGGAAGGAATTTTTGTTTAATGTCCCGTCACACATATCGGTGATTGAAGACATTTTGTAAAAGTATTTATGAATACATCTGAGTATTATCGGTTAGAAGGGGTGGGAGATGTGGATGAATGGAGGGTTTGGGGAAACTGGGCAAATGAGGGTAAAAATGTGGGTGAAATTTGAAAGAAAAACAAAACAAACAAACAAACAAAAAAAACCCCCTCTAAATGCAGTTACAGGAAATTACTTAAAGGACTTCGTAAAAGAGAAGTCGTTAAACTGACAAGCGAAACAACTGATAATGAATGCAAAAAGTCAAAAACATCAACGTTCTCAGTCACTTGTGAAGACACACTTTCGTGTACAAAAGGCTTCATCAAGGTACAGTGAAAAATTATATGCTCAATTGTCAGGTTATTAAAGCATATACACTTGACATTAGAACAATACTTGGTCCGTAATGAATTTGATAATAGTCTGAGAGCTAAGCTCAGAATTGGTCTGCGAATCGGACCAAAGTCTGAGAGAGTCAACTGACGAGGTTTTAGACTTGAATTCAAGCACCTATAAAAGTCTCTTTCTAGTATATTGCTTATTTCCTTGTATGACAATGGGCAATATACTTTTATACTATCTATATGATTTTTTGCTCCCCTTTTTGCTGCCCTATCTGCTTGGTCGTTATAACGGAATCCAGTGTGGGATGGTATCCAACAAAAATCAACATTTGTACCCTTCACAAATAGGGAGTGCAATAAATACCTAATTTCAAAAAATAAATCTTCTCTTTGATTATTCTCAAAAAGGAGCAAACCTTTTAAGACAGATTGAGAATCAACACAAAATAGGATATTACTTATTATGATTGGTATATCAACAAGATGATTTAAAGCCATAAGGATGGCCACCAATTCAGCTGTAAAAATTGAATGTCCCTTACCTAAATAATATGATTTTTCTGTTTTTAGGTCAGGAATGACAAAAGCAGATCCTGCACTGCTATCATCCAGGACCGAGCCATCAGTGTAAACCTTTAAATGATAATCAAAATTTTCTTCTAATTCAATTACGACAATGATGTTCTTTCACGACAATGATGTTCTTTCAGTGAGTGACGACAGTGATGTTCTTTCAGTGAGTGACGACAGTGATGTTCTTTCAGTGAGTGACGACAGTGATGTTCTTTCAGTGAGTGACGACAATGATGTTCTTTCAGTGAGTGACGCAGGCGACGACAATCATGTTATTTCGGTGAGTGACGTCAAGTATGTTTTTATGAGTGAGGATGAAATTATTGTAATGAGTAATATCAAACCACAGTGTATGACGAAAATGTTATAATAGTGGCACTGCAGGTCTATCGGTGAGTGACGTTAACAATGTCGTGGTGGATGACAACAAACCAAAAACAGCAACGTGTGAATGATGGTAAAGCTATTGCAGTGAGACATGACAAAACTGTATTGGTGAGTAATGATTCAGCGTTATTAGATGAGTGCATGGTTAGTTTACAGTGGTGAGTGAAGATAAAACTACTGTTGTGAATGAGGGATGATGAATCTATGGTAATATGTAATGGTAAAGCTATAATAGTACCCCCCGTGAGTTATGTGCCACCCTGTCCAGACATTGTCATATTCATTACTAATCAGTCCAGCACGACAACTACGCGGTCACCTGTTGAGCGAAAATACAGCGGGCTGTTTGCATTCCTACATTACTGCAACTGGATTCTATGAAACTGAATCCGCCCGCATCTTCCGTAAACTTATCTCTGTTGTTTTTTTTCTGTTGGATACATTACTTATGCAGCAGGCATCCAATGATCATGGCTGAGCAGAACAGAAGCGGAGGGAACATGAGAAACAGCAATGCAGACAGTGCAGCTGAATGATGTCTGGAAGAAACAGCAATGCAGACAGTGCAGCTGAATGATGTCTGGAAGAATCAGCAATGCAGACAGTGCAGCTGAATGATGTCTGGAATCAGCAATGCAGACAGTGCAGCTGAATGATGTCTGGAAGAAACAGCAATGCAGACAGTGCAGCTGAATGATGTCTGGAAGAAACAGCAATGCAGACAGTGCAGCTGAATGATGTCTGGAAGAAACAGCAATGCAGACAGTGCAGCTGAATGATGTCTGGAAGAATCAGCAATGCAGACAGTGCAGCTGAATGATGTCTGGAAGAAACAGCAATGCAGACAGTGCAGCTGAATGATGTCTGGAAGAATCAGCAATGCAGCTGAATGATGTCTGGAAGAATCAGCAATGCAGACAGTGCAGCTGAATGATGTCTGGAAGAATCAGCAATGCAGACAGTGCAGCTGAATGATGTCTGGAAGACGACAGTGGCCATATGATCCACTTTTCTCTCTCTCTCTCTCCCCCCCCCCACCCACCTCTCTCTCTCTCCCTTTTCTCCCAAAAATGAAAACAAAAAAAGTTAGATCCGAGTAATATAATTCAAATAAACCAGTAACTTCCACGAGACCCTACGTCCAACAAAGCCGGTGACGTTTCCTCAGGATATCAGTGGCTGCAGCGCTTGGGAACTTGAGGAAAGGATTCAGTGAACTGTACACTGGGCTGGACACGACAAGGCGTCAGATGTGGTCAGTGTGTCCAGTGTGTGTTCGGTCAGTAAGAACTGTATGCCTGCAGTGTGGTCTAGTACAGAGTGGATGACCTCCACGCTGTCCTCATACAGGGTGAATGTAAAGGACTCTTCCGAGTTATCATTCATAAACGATCATGAATGGTCATGCTATTTGAGGAGGATTTCAGGAAACATCATTATCAAGAAAGCAACTAGAATTATCACAACGTTTGCATCATGTAAGGTAAAATAAAGGTTAACAATCCTTCTTCTACATGAAATTATTATACGCAACATCGCAATTGTGAATAAAGTCCTCAAGTCTGCCCGTTTACTGGAGGGGTACCCCAGCCTGAAGAAGCTGCATTCCAACAAAAATTTGCTATAACAACAAGCTTCAAAGACATGAATAGACTGCTATTCATATGAATACATATATATAAAATGATGCTTGTTCAGAAAGAAAATCGTTGGAAGGAGGATGCAGGGAAAGGGGCGCGGGTTAAACCAGTTCTTTTTCCCTTTGAAAACTACAAGTCAGCTTCTGAATACGTTTGCATGCATCATCATCGAGCAGCTGTTTATGGCATCACTGTGTTTTCGTGCTAATTTTGGCCATGACACGGCACATTCTCCAACACAGGGGATGCAGGTAGAGGCCAGACATCAATAACTTGCTGTCAAGTAGAACAGACCTCAAACACTGCTGTGGATATGCAAATACGTCAGCAGCACAGAATTCCGGTTACACATTTCCCACATATAATTCATGACTGAAATAGTTCACTAGATTTCATACAAACAACAAAATCAATAAAACAATATCACTATTGCTTTTGAGAAATACATGATGCTAAGCAGTTTATAAGGAATCACATTTTGTTGTTGTTGAAAACCTCATAAAACTGAAAATTATAGAATGACCATAAAAACTTGTAAAGGTGGAGTGATGGCTTCACAGACAGGCCGACTAGGAAACGAACTGGGAACCTTGGTCTGAGTCCCCGAGGTCTGAGTCCCGAGGTCTGAGTCCCCGAGGTCTGAGTGTGGAATGACACAACAAATCATGCTCGTGCATGCAGACAGGAAACGAAAAGCAAGGGGTGGCGCTGTACCGTGGCGGTGAACAGCTGTCTCACTCTCAAAGGTGGATATCAAGGAGCCAGGCCTGGAACAATAGTTTTATAATTGAGTTGTTATGCCTGTTGTAAATGTATACAAATACTAATACTTAGGAATTAGGAATCTACCTGATTAAGCTTCTCAATGGCTTTTAAAGATCTTTCGAGCAGAGCAAAGCATGCTATGTTATGTAGGTATATAATACAGAAATTCTCAAGTTTATGGAATCCGTCTTTCAAGTGTTTGTCAAACTTTTTGATTCACAATTATACCTTGGTGATGAGGTGTGGGGCTTAGATAACGCTTCAATGCATTGTGGAAACGTTCACTTATTTGCCCGTACGACATTTTTGATGGATCGAAACAAATGCCAAATGACTTCGTTTATGGTGCTATGCAGCTATCCAATAGATTTAAACTCAGCCGTAGGATGTATAAAATATTGGTTAAAACTGATTGAAATGGAAGACACAAGACTGCTACCAAACAAAGCATATAATATGTTATATGACCAAGATGCTAGAGGCAAAGTAAATTGGGCGACGAAAGTAAAAGTAAAATCACGCGAATTAGAATTCAGGCATGCGTGGATTAACCAAGACATTGGGAATGTAAGTGCATTTCTACAGATGTTTCGTGAGAGACTTTATTGATTGTAGGTGGCAAGAGTGGGGTGCTCACATTCAGGACAGTCACAGATTTGATTTGTAACGACAAATTAACTCGCTGTACTGCACTCCAACATATATGTTAATGAAAATGGAAAAGCGCCTAAAATTTATTTTGACAAGATTTAGATTTGGGGTATCAGATATAACTGCTTATCGTTTTCGTTATAGACCACATACTGAAAGTTTTACAGACACACTTCTAGATCAATTTTATATTGCTATTGACCTCTGTGGATGAGGGTGTTGTCAAACAATTTGCCATATACATCTACAAGGCGTTTCAGATTCATTCTGTTTGTTTTGCTTAACGTGTATTGTATTTTTTTTGTTGATTCCGGTATTAAATGTGATGTACTATTGATTTGAATGTTTTCACACCACCCGCTTCATGAGGGGTTATAGCCTAGTATGAATTAAAAATATTCGCATTCGCATCTCTCTCTCTCTCTCTTTCTCTCTCGCTCTCTCTGCGCTTTTCTTTTTCTGCTGGATCTAACACACACACACACACACACACACATCCACACTCACACACACATACACAGACACACACACACACACACACACTCACACACATGCACGCACGCACGCACGCGCGCGCGCGCGCGCACACACACACACACACACACACACACACACACACACACACACACACACCAAAACAAACCAAACAAACAAACAGAAAAAAATCACCAACAAATAAATAAAGGAACGAAGAGACCAAGGGAAAACGATCTATAGTTTGCTGGTTATCGGAGGAGGAGGAAGCAAGGCCATGACATTTCTTCCTCTTTGCTGACTGCTGTGTTGACTGTGCCCAGCATGAAGGCTGTAGCAGAGCACAGGGAGAGCAGGTCGTCAATGCCGATCGTTACTTGGCGGGGGCCGTCAGCCACACTCTGCTGAAACGAGCGGGCTACAAACACTTGTCTTCACGCCCTGCCTCTGTCCGTGCTGCCTCTCTCCTGGCGCAATGTCCGCCCTTCCCCCCTTTTCCGCTGTACTGTACTTTAATTGCAGCATTGCGCACATGTCGTTAGTCTCACGATTTTTGTACACTCATACACACACGCACACACTCACGATTTTTGTACACTCACACACACACGCACACACTCACGATTTTTGTACACTCATACACACACGCACACACTCACGATTTTTGTACACTCACACACACACGCACACACTCACGATTTTTGTACACTCACACACACACGCACACACACATTTTATTATTATCATTATTATATGGATACAATTCGAGTTGAAGTAATGAAAGACCAATGTCAAAATGACAAATACTTCTGTCAAAAGCGCAAAAGGTGGTGTCCATTAGCGCCACAAGAGGTACATGAAGCCTCCAAGCACACAGAAGAAAACATTTACTGTGTTGCCAAACTGGTTTCTGCCTTCACCTTTCAGTCTGCATCAATGGGCGTTAACGTCAGGCACCTGTTGCAAAAACGACACATTCAACATCAGACGACTTAACATATCCATTGACGCAAACATGGCTCCAATCCAGGAGGAAAATGGAGTTCCTGTAAATATTAACTTTTCGTTTTCTGTATTTTGTTCAGTGGGAATGGACTGTTTGACAGGCCCTCCTCCCTCCCATCCTTCACCATATAGTTCCCCATCATTTTGTTTAACTCACTCAATACGGCCAGTCCTCTCTTCTGCTCTACACAGACCCCTCGGATGTCCAGTGGGTGTCTGAATGACCCAACCTTTAGCTTCCGTCGTCAGAACTGTGGTATTCTTTGTCAACATTCACCTCTTCAGTATAAGAGCGTTCCGCTTGCAATATTTTGATGATGGTAATTGGGATGAAACGCTGTTAACGTCGTCTCTTTCGCCGTTCGTATGGAGAGAGTTAAAGATACCATACGTGAGAAAGCGTGGCAAGTCCCCATTATTTTTATTTTTTTAAAATATTTCCTTTGTGATCGGAGTTGGTTTTTTGTCTCTTCCAAATGCAAATTTAAGAGGAAAATGAGAGAGAGCAAAAGAAACGAGAAAGCCCCCACCCCCACCCCCGACACACACACAAACACACACATTCCTCACAGACACACGCACATTTAAGCAAGGAAGCTAGCGAGCCCCCATGCACAAACTTGTTCTGGCATTGATCAACACTAAAAAGTTGATAAATGTATTATATCAATTTACTAAAAGAGTAGATATGATCATCTATGACAGCTAAATGAACGAAACTAGACAACCGCAAATTTTCAACAAAATTATCTTTGCACAACCTGACTGAGAGTGTGTTCAAAGGTATATGATAAAACCGATTCAGATGATAGTTTAAAAGAAAGTAATCACTGTACACCTCTCTCTCTCTCTCTCTCTCTCTCTCTCTCTCCCCGCCTGTATATTATTCATCCATGTCATCCGTTTGAATTGTGTTTGTTCAGTCTGGTTTCACTCTGATTGTTTTCTTTCCGATTTCTGTTTCCCTCTCTCTGCCTCTATAAATGTCTGCCAGAGTCCATTGAAACATAAATACTATTTGAAAAAGAAAAGGAAAAGATAGTAGCCGGAGAGAGAGAGAGAGAGAGAGAGAGAGAGAGAGAGAGAGAGAGAGAGAGAGAAGCCACAGGTCTCATCCGTACTTTCAAACACAAACTGGTATATTTCTTCACTGTGGGAAGCAAATTCTGCAGTTTCTCACAAAGTTCGCATTACATCCCGTGAAACTCAATGCACGGGGTTGCCTAATTCATTCCATACACATTGTCATCGCCCTCTGTCTGTCTGCTGTCTGTCTGTCTGTCTGTCTGCATGTCTCTCTCTCTCAACATACTCATACACACTGGCGTCAAGAGATATTTTCTTAAAACAAAACGATTCGGTGATTCAAGCAAAAATGATTATCATTATATTTTCGGATGTTTGACGTTCCGGCTCATACAATTTTCAGCCTTACCGGAACAGAAGCCTAAATAACCATCACATTCTGACACCTTTGGACAGAGAAAATTGCATTTTTAAATTTCTGATTATTTATCTTTTGCTTGTATATTGAGTGTTATCGCGTGCTGGTTTTTGAAATCAATTATCCTGGAGTTTATGGAGAAGAAAGCACAAAGCCGCCCACATTCTAAAAATGACACCCATTTGCACAAAACAAAATCCAAACAAAAGCTGCTGAAACAACATGACAGGCGGAATGAATTAAGTGGAACGTCAGATGAAGTGCCAACACGAACGCCGTTAAAACTTGAATTTGAAGCAAGGCAGGGGGTTGGTTTTTGAGACAGTGGCACAGACATGTGTGCACGGGGGCGTGTAAGCACGTGAGCGCGCACGCGAGCACAGACAGACAGACAGACAGACACACACACACACACACACACACACACACACACACACACACACACACACACACATCACTGGAACCCTGAAAACAAGGTAAACAATGACATCATGGATGGTAGCCATCAGTAGAGTAAGCCCGGGCCCTGCCACATCCATTACAGGCTTGGACGATTCCCCGGGAATGAAGAGCGGTCAGTCAGTCCTGGGCTAATTGTCCACACGGCCCATACCCCTGCGTGACCAGCAGGCGATCAAATAGTCTTGTCTGCTGCACGCGCACCGAATATATTGGTCACTTACAATTTCACAGATCAGTGCTTTAAGTTCATTGCCTGCTAATCTGATTCACGGAGCGAAGACGACATTGGCCTGGACCCTTGGGGTGGCTATATCCGTTTAGTCCGTCTCCAGGAGTTACATGGGAGGGTGTTGGGGGGGCGGGGGCGGGAGGGGGGGGAGCTAGGGGGGGGGGGGGGGGGGGGGGGGGGGGGGGGGGGGCACAGAGTGTGCGCAGTAACAGACTGATATCTTCTCATTCCCATTCAGTCACCCCCCCCCCCCCCCTGCTCAACTCCTCCCCTTCCAGTTTTGTTTCCCCTTCTCAGCCCTTCTCCTTCTTGTTCTACTGTCTGTCTCACTGTCTGTCTCACTGTCTGTCTGTCTCACTGTCTGTCTCACTGTCTGTCTCACTGTCTGTCTGTCTCACTGTCTGCCTCACTGTCTGTCTGTCTCACTGTCTGTCTGTCTCACTGTCTGTCTCACTGTCTGTCTGTCTCACTGTCTGTCTCACTGTCTGTCTGTCTCACTGTCTGTCTCACTGTCTGTCTGTCTCACTGTCTGTCTGTCTCACTGTCTGTCTCACTGTCTGTCTGTCTCACTGTCTGTCTCACTGTCTGTCTGCCTCACTGTCTGCCTCACTGTCTGTCTGTCTCACTGACTGCCTCACTGTCTGTCTGTCTCACTGTCTGTCTGTCTCACTGTCTGTCTCACTGTCTGTCTGTCTCACTGTCTGTCTCACTGTCTGTCTGTCTCACTGTCTGTCTGTCTCACTGTCTGTCTGTCTCACTGTCTGTCTGTCTCACTGTTTGTCTCACTGTCTGTCTCACTGTCTGTCTCACTGTCTGCCTCACTGTCTGTCTGTCTCACTGTCTGTCTGTCTCACTGTCTGCCTCACTGTCTGTCTCACTGTCTGTCTCACTGTCTGTCTGTCTCACTGTCTGTCTGCCTCACTGTCTGTCTCACTGTCTGTCTGTCTCACTGTCTGTCTGCCTCACTGTCTGTCTCACTGTCTGTCTCACTGTCTGCCTCACTGTCTGCCTCACTGTCTGTCTCACTGTCTGTCTCACTGTCTGTCTGTCTCACTGTCTGTCTGCCTCACTGTCTGCCTCACTGTCTGTTTCACTGTCTGCCTCACTGTCTGCCTCACTGTCTGCCTCACTGTCTGCCTCACTGTCTGCCTCACTGTCTGTCTCACTGTCTGTCTGTCTCACTGTCTGTCTGTCTCACTGTCTGCCTCACTGTCTGCCTCACTGTCTGTCTCACTGTTTGTCTCACTGTCTGTCTGTCTCACTGTCTGTCTGCCTCACTGTCTGCCTCACTGTCTGTCTCACTGTCTGTCTCACTGTCTGTCTGCCTCACTGTCTGCCTCACTGTCTGCCTCACTGTCTGTCTCACTGTCTGTCTGCCTCACTGTCTGCCTCACTGTCTGTCTCACTGTCTGCCTCACTGTCTGCCTCACTGTCTGTCTGTCTCACTGTCTGTCTCACTGTCTGTCTGCCTCACTGTCTGCCTCACTGTCTGTCTCACTGTCTGTCTGCCTCACTGTCTGTCTGTCTCACTGTCTGTCTGTCTCACTGTCTGTCTCACTGTCTGTCTGTCTCACTGTCTGTCTCACTGTCTGTCTCACTGTCTGTCTCACTGTCTGTCTGTCTCACTGTCTGTCTGCCTCACTGTCTGTCTCATTGTCTGTCTCACTGTCTGTCTGCCTCACTGTCTGTCTCACTGTCTGTCTGTCTCACTGTCTGTCTGTCTCACTGTCTGTCTGTCTGTCTCACTGTCTGTCTGTCTCACTGTCTGTCTGTCTCACTGTCTGTCTCACTGTCTGTTTCACTGTCTGTCTGTCTCACTGTCTGTCTGTCTCACTGTCTACCTCACTGTCTGTCTCATTGTTTGTCTCACTGTCTACCTCACTGTCTGTCTCATTGTCTGTCTCACTCTCTTTGTCTCACTGTCTGTCTCACTGCCTGTTTCACTGTCTGTTTCTCTGTCTGTTTGTTTGTCTTATGGACGTGCGTCCGTCTGTCTGTCTGTCTGTCTTTGATTTTTTTTCCGTCCACAGGACTGGGTGTAAAGAAGCAAAAAATGATGTTTATTTTACAACTCTCATGAAATAAAAATCGTTTCGAGTCGTTTCCTTTCTCCATCTCTCCCACCCACAAGCCAAATTCCGAAGCTCCAGCTGGGTATTCATTACTATGCAGACATTTAGCACGTTCTCCCCGTTGCGGTCGAAGATAAGACAATCCAGACTTGTTCAGAGTAGTTTGCCTTTAGAGGACAAAGCAGTTTGGAGCTGGCTGTCAGGGCAGTCTGGCTAGAATCCATTTGAGGCTGACTGTCAACCCGCCCCCACACCGCCACGAGAAGGGCAGTGCTAGACAGCTACAGTAGTACCCGATAGCTACATCTATAGCAGTACCTGATTGCTCCATTTGTAGTTGTATCAGACAGCTGTATCTGTAGAAGTGCCAATATCTATGGCAACCCCCCAAAACGGAGTATGGCTGCCTACATGGCGGGGTATAAACAATCATACACGTAAAAGCCCACTCGTGTACATGTGAACATGCGAGTTGCAGCCCCTGGACGAAGAAGAAGATAACAAAAGCAGTAACAAACAGCGGCATCTATAGCAGTTTCTATCCGTTTCATCTTTTCAAGTACCAGCTTCCAATACCAGTGTGTGTGTGTGTGTGTGTGTGTGTGTGTGTATGTGTGTGTGTGTGTGTGTGTGTGTGTGTGTGTGTGTGTGAGAGGGTTGGTGCGTGAGTTTTCGGAATTATTTCTCAGAATAACCTGTCTGGAATTTGTTCACGTCTCAAAAGAGTCAGGGCTTTGTGACAATGATTATGAAAGGGAAATTTGTTGAGTTTTTTAACTTATTACTTCTTCTTTCTACATTCTGTCCAAATGACAATATCCTTGTTCTTCTTGTTCTTCTCGTTCTTCTTCTTCCTTCTTTCTTTCAAAATCATAATTATCCATGTCTTTGTTTCCCCGTATTCTTTCCTCCTGTCTGTCTGGTGACAAAACATCGCGTGTCGTGGAGACCACATGGACCGCTGTGTGGAAGGCTGTCGGTGACACAGAGTGTGCGCAGTAACAGACTGATATCTTCTCATTCCCATTCAGTCACCCCCCCCCCCCCCTTGCTCAACTCCTCCCCTTCCAGTTTTGTTTCCCCTTCTCAGCCCTTCTCCTTCTTGTTCTACTGTCTGTCTGTCTCACTGTCTGTCTCACTGTCTGTCTCACTGTCTGTCTGTCTCACTGTCTGTCTGTCTCACTGTCTGTCTCACTGTCTGTCTGTCTCACTGTCTGTCTGTCTCACTGTCTGTCTCACTGTCTGTCTCACTGTCTGTCTGTCTCACTGTCTGCCTCACTGTCTGTCTCACTGTCTGTCTGTCTCACTGTCTGTCTCACTGTCTGTCTGCCTCACTGTCTGTCTCACTGTCTGTCTGTCTCACTGTCTGTCTGTCTCACTGCCTGTCTGTCTCACTGTCTGTCTGTCTCACTGTCTGTCTCACTGTCTGTCTGTCTCACTGTCTGTCTGTCTCACTGCCTGTCTGTCTCACTGTCTGTCTGTCTCACTGTCTGTCTGTCTCACTGTCTGTCTGTCTCACTGCCTGTCTGTCTCACTGTCTGTCTGTCTCACTGTCTGTCTGCCTCACTGTCTGTCTGTCTCACTGTCTGTCTGTCTCACTGTCTGTCTGCCTCACTGCCTGTCTGTCTCACTGTCTGTCTGCCTCACTGTCTGCCTCACTGTCTGTCTGTCTCACTGTCTGTCTGTCTCATTGTCTGTCTCACTGTCTCTCTGTCTCACTGTCTGTCTGTCTCACTGTCTGCCTCACTGTCTGTCTCACTGTCTGTCTGCCTCACTGTCTGCCTCACTGTCTGTCTGCCTCACTGTCTGTCTCACTGTCTGTCTGTCTCACTGTCTGTCTGTCTCACTGTCTGTCTGCCTCACTGTCTGTGTCACTGTGTGTCTGTCTCACTGTCTCACTGTCTGTCTCACTGTCTGTCTGCCTCACTGTCTGTCTATCTCACTGTCTGTCTGCCTCACTGTCTGTCTCACTGTCTGTCTGCCTCACTGTCTGTCTATCTCACTGTCTGTCTGCCTCACTGTCTGTCTCACTGTCTGTCTGTCTCACTGTCTGTCTGCCTCACTGTCTGCCTCACTGTCTGCCTCACTGTCTGTCTGTCTCACTGTCTGTCTGACTGTCTGTCTCACTGTCTGTCTGCCTCACTGTCTGTCTCACTGTCTATCTCACTGTCTGCCTGCCTCACTGTCTGTCTCACTGTCTGTCTGCCTCACAGTCTGTCTGACTGTCTGTCTCACTGTCTGTCTGCCTCACTGTCTGTCTCACTGTCTATCTCACTGTCTGCCTGCCTCACTGTCTGTCTCACTGTCTGTCTGCCTCACTGTCTGTCTCACTGTCTATCTCACTGTCTGCCTGCCTCACTGTCTGTCTCACTGTCTGTCTGCCTCACTGTCTGTCTGCCTCACTGTCTGCCTCACTGTCTGCCTCACTGTCTGTCTGTCTCACTGTCTGTCTGCCTCACTGTCTGTCTCACTGTCTGTCTGCCTCACTGTCTGTCTGCCTCACTGTCTGTCTCACTGTCTGTCTGCCTCACAGTCTGCCTCACTGTCTGCCTCACTGTCTGTCTGTCTCACTGTCTGTCTGCCTCACTGTCTGTCTCACTGTCTATCTCACTGTCTGTCTGCCTCACTGTCTGTCTGCCTCACTGTCTGTCTATCTCACTGTCTGTCTGCCTCACTGTCTGCCTCACTGTCTGTCTGCCTCACTGTCTGCCTCACTGTCTGTCTCACTGTCTGTCTCACTGTCTGTCTGCCTCACTGTCTGTCTGTCTCACTGTCTGTCTGTCTCACTGTCTGTCTCACTGTCTGTCTGTCTCACTGTCTGTCTGCCTCACTGTCTGCCTCACTGTCTGTCTCACTGTCTGTCTGTCTCACTGTCTGTCTGCCTCACTGCCTGTCTCACTGTCTGTCTGTCTCACTGTCTGTCTGTCTCACTGTCTGCCTCACTGTCTGTCTCACTGTCTGCCTCACTGTCTGCCTCACTGTCTGTCTCACCGTCTGTCTGCCTCACTGTCTGTCTCACTGTCTGTCTCACTGTCTGTCTGTCTCACTGTCTGTCTCACTGTCTGTTTCACTGTCTGTCTCACTGTCTGTCTGTCTCACTGTCTGTCTGTCTCACTGTCTGTCTCACTGTCTGTCTCACTGTCTGTCTGTCTCACTGTCTGTCTGTCTGTCTCACTGTCTGTTTCACTGTCTGCCTCACTGTCTGTCTCACTGTCTGTCTGTCTCACTGTCTGTCTCACTGTCTGTTTCACTGTCTGTTTCACTGTCTGTCTCACTGTCTGCCTCACTGTCTGTCTCACTGTCTGTCTCACTGTCTGTCTGTCTCACTGTCTGTCTCACTGTCTGCCTCACTGTCTGTCTCACCGTCTGTCTGTCTCACTGTCTGTCTCACTGCCTGTTTCACTGTCTG
>NC_134897.1:5973203-5978203 GCF_041734735.1 Babylonia areolata
TTCTTTCTCTGGTTGTGCTACACTCTCTCTTTATCTTTCTAGGGTTGACCAGTCTTGCGACCATTCCCCTTGGTATCGCGGTCTCCATGCTGACCGTTGTGTGGTCTACAGCTTGCCACATGGCCTGTACACCACTCACACTTCTATCGTTCTTTGTTTGCACCGGCAACCTGTGTCAGAACCAGGTGTTGTCGGGGGAAGATGGCTTTGAAGCACCCCGAAATGTTGTTGTCCTTGAACATAATCCCCCCACCCCCGTTCCCATAGTTACTGTTATGGATTTTTTCTTGGTGGAGGGCGAGGGGGACTGGAATGGCTGCCACGCTGTTGTCCTGTATTGCACGAAGAAGTTCCATATTTTTTTCTGTTATCGTTATTTTTATTTGGGGTGAATATCTCATATTTGTCGACATTTGCTGAGCAAACTTTTCACCAATTTATGTCATATGCCGAAGGAAAAGATTGATTAGCTATGTTAAAGTTTATGGAAGTGGATTATCATCAATTTGGATTATTTTACATGAGCTTTAAATTTCCATTTCAGTTTAGTTTAGTACGCCATGCGTTATACCATACTTCTAGTCGTTGTTCGCTTCAGTTCCCCCGGTCAACACCACAAAGGGGTTGAAATTAAATTCACTATTCACTCTTCACATCACAACTTGTGGCACACCATGTATCGGCCAGGTAAAATATTTGCTCTGCATACCTGCCGGTCTGTCTGTCGGTCTGTGTGTCTTCTGGGGCAATGGAAATCCACATTTGTTTTTCAATAACTCCATAGTTGAAATGTTGACACAGTGTTTTCCCAACACACCATATTGACTTCACATTTTTGGTGTTATCACTCTTTTCAAAACACCACAATGACGTTATTTATTTGTGATGTTATTACCTTCCCTCTAAAGCAACACTGTGCAGATAATGGCGATACCATTCCCTTCAATGCCTCGTTCTGACGTCACACTCTGATCACCCTCCCCATAAACATACGACAACACTACACTTACTCCTTCCGCCAACACAGTTTCTCCACTACCCCCATACTCCAACACAGTCTCTCCCCAATACCCCCATACTCCAACACAGTCTCTCCACTACCCCCATCCCCCAACACAGTCTCTCCCCACTACCCCCATCCCCCAACACAGTCTCTCTCCACTACCCCCATCCCCCAACACAGTCTCTCTCCACTACCCCCATCCCCCAACACAGTCTCTCCACTACCCCCATCCTCCAACACAGTCTCTCCCCACTACCCCCATCCCCCAACACAGTCTCTCTCCACTACCCCCATCCCCCAACACAGTCTCTCCCCACTACCCCCATCCCCCAACACAGTCTCTCCACTACCCCCATCCCCCAACAAAGTCTCTCCCCACTACCCCCATCCCCCAACACAGTCTCTCCACTACCCCCATCCCCCAACAAAGTCTCTCTCCACTACCCCCATCCTCCAACACAGTCTCTCTCCACTACCCCTATCCTCCAACACAGTCTCTCTCCACTACCCCTATCCCCCAACAAAGTCTCTCCCCACTACCCCCATCCCCCAACACAGTCTCTCCACTACCCCCATCCCCCAACAAAGTCTCTCTCCACTACCCCCATCCTCCAACACAGTCTCTCTCCACTACCCCTATCCTCCAACACAGTCTCTCTCCACTACCCCTATCCTCCAACACAGTCTCTCCCCACTACCCCTATCCCCCAACACAGTCTCTCCACTACCCCCATCCACCAACACAGTCTCTCTCCACTACCCCCATCCTCCAACACAGTCTCTCCACAATACCCCTATCCCCCAACACAGTCTCTCCACTACCCCTATCCCCCAACACAGTCTCTCCACTACCCCCATCCACCAACACAGTCTCTCCACTACCCCAATCCTCCAACACAGTCTCTCCACTACCCCCATCCTCCAACACAGTCTCTCCCCACTACCCCCATCCACCAACACAGTCTCTCCACTACCCCCATCCCCCAACACAGTCTCTCCACTACCCCCATCCCCCAACACTCTCTCTCCACTACCCCCATCCACCAACACAGTCTCTCTCCACTACCCCCATCCCCCAACACTCTCTCTCCACTACCCCCATACTCCAACACAGTCTCTCTCCACTACCCCCATCCCCCAACACAGTCTCTCCACTACCCCCATCCACCAACACAGTCTCTCCACTACCCCCATCCTCCAACACAGTCTCTCCACTACCCCCATCCTCCAACACAGTCTCTCCACTACCCCTATCCACCAACACAGTCTCTCCACTACCCCCATCCACCAACACAGTCTCTCTCCACTACCCCCATCCTCCAACACAGTCTCTCCACAATACCCCTATCCCCCAACACAGTCTCTCCACTACCCCTATCCCCCAACACAGTCTCTCCACTACCCCCATCCACCAACACAGTCTCTCCACTACCCCCATCCTCCAACACAGTCTCTCCACTACCCCCATCCTCCAACACAGTCCCCCCACTACCACCATCCCCCAACACAGTCTCTCCACTACCCCCATCCTCCAACACAGTCTCTCCCCACTACCCCCATCCACAACACAGTCTCTCCACTACCCTCATACTCCAACACAGTCTCTCTCCACTACCCCCATCCTCCAACAGTCTCTCTCCACTACCCCCACCCCCCAACACAGTCTCTCCACTACCCCCATCCCCCAATACAGTCTCTCCGCTACCCCCACCCCTCAACACAGTCTCTCCACTACCCCCACCCCCCAACACTCTCTCTCCACTACCCCCATCCCCCAACACAGTCTCTCCCCTCTACCCCCATCCACAACACAGTCTCTCCACTACCCCCATCCCCCAACACTCTCTCTCCACTACCCCCATCCCCCAACACAGTCTCTCTCCACTACCCCCATACTCCAACACAGTCTCTCCACTACCCCCATACTCCAACACAGTCTCTCTCCACTACCCCCATACTCCAACACAGTCTCTCTCCACTACCCCTATCCCCCATCACAGTCTCTCCACTACCCCCATCCCCCAACACAGTCTCTCCACTACCCCCATCCCCCAACACAGTCTCTCCACTACACCCATCCACCAACACAGTCTCTCTCCACTACCCCCATCCTCCAACACAGTCTCTCCACAATACCCCTATCCCCCAACACAGTCTCTCCACTACCCCTATCCCCCAACACAGTCTCTCCACTACCCCCATCCACCAACACAGTCTCTCCACTACCCCCATCCTCCAACACAGTCTCTCCACTACCCCCATCCTCCAACACAGTCCCCCCACTACCACCATCCCCCAACACAGTCTCTCCACTACCCCCATCCTCCAACCCAGTCTCTCCCCACTACCCCCATCCACAACACAGTCTCTCCACTACCCTCATACTCCAACACAGTCTCTCTCCACTACCCCCATCCTCCAACAGTCTCTCTCCACTACCCCCACCCCCCAACACAGTCTCTCCACTACCCCCATCCCCCAATACAGTCTCTCCGCTACCCCCACCCCCCAACACAGTCTCTCCACTACCCCCACCCCCCAACACTCTCTCTCCACTACCCCCATCCCCCAACACAGTCTCTCCCCTCTACCCCCATCCACAACACAGTCTCTCCACTACCCCCATCCCCCAACACTCTCTCTCCACTACCCCCATCCCCCAACACAGTCTCTCTCCACTACCCCCATACTCCAACACAGTCTCTCCACTACCCCCATCCCCCAACACAGTCTCTCCCCTCTACCCCCATCCACAACACAGTCTCTCCACTACCCCCATCCCCCAACACTCTCTCTCCACTACCCCCATCCCCCAACACAGTCTCTCTCCACTACCCCCATACTCCAACACAGTCTCTCCACTACCCCCATACTCCAACACAGTCTCTCTCCACTACCCCCATACTCCAACACAGTCTCTCTCCACTACCCCTATCCCCCATCACAGTCTCTCCACTACCCCCATCCCCCAACACAGTCTCTCCACTACCCCCATCCTCCAACACACTCTCTCCACTACCCCCATCCTCCATCACAGTCTCTCCACTACCCCCGTCCCCCAACACTCTCTCTCCACTACCCCCATCCTCCAACACAGTCTCTCCCCACTACCCCATCCTCCAACACTCTCTCTCCACTACCCCCATCCCCCAACACTCTCTCTCCACTACCCCCATTCCCCAACACAGTCTCTCTCCATTACCCCCATCACATAACACTCTCTCTCCACTACCCCCATCCTCCAACACAGTCTCTCCACTACCCCCATCCCCCAACACAGTCTCTCTCCACTACCCCCATCCCCCAACACAGTCTCTCCACTACCCCCATCCCCCAACACAGTCTCTTCCCACTACCCCCATCCTCCAACACAGTCTCTCTCCACTACCCCCATCCTCCAACACACTCTCCACTACAGCCATCCCCCAACACACTCTCTCCACTACCCCCATCCCCCAACACAGTCTCTCCACTACCCCCATCCCCCAACACAGTCTCTTCCCACCACCCCCATCCTCCAACACAGTCTCTCTCCACTACCCCCATCCTCCAACACACTTTCCACTACAGCCATCCCCCAACACACTCTCTCCACTACCCCCATCCCCCAACACTCTCTCTCCACTACCCCCATCCCCCAACACTCTCTCTCCACTACCCCCATCCCCCAACACACTCTCTCCACTACCCCCATCCCCCAACACAGTCTCTCCCCACTACCCCCATCCCCCAACACACTCTCTCCACTACCCCTATCCCCGAACACAGTCTCTCCACTACCCCCATCCTCCAACACAGTCTCTCCACTACCCCCATCCCCGAACACAGTCTCTCCACTACCCCCATCCCCCAACACTCTCTCTCCACTACCCCCATCCCCCAACACTCTCCCTCCACTACCCCCATCCTCCAACACAGTCTCTCCCCACTACCCCCATCCTCCAACACAGTCTCTCCACTACCCCCATCCCCCATCACAGTCTCTCCACTACCCCCA
>NC_134897.1:5983203-5998203 GCF_041734735.1 Babylonia areolata
CAAGGTTTTGACCATGTCTTGACACAGGGAAATAGTTCTTGGTGATCACGGCAGTTTGAAGGAAGTATGAAAGGAGACGGGCCGGTCCAATGCTGAACATTATTTTTGCACTGTTAATTTCGATAAAGGCAACCAGTTTGAAACAGCGCCAGTCTTGTGTTCAAGTGAGCCACCTGACAGAACAGCCGAACAGCCGGCAGACACACTGCACGTGCTAACGCGCAGTTCACAAAGCCAAGCTGCCGTTCTCGTTTTTGTTATGGATCATTAGCAGTCTGTTGTCATAACTTGATGATGAAGATTTGGTTTCGTTGCTTTGTGGTTTTGATTTTGTTTGTTTGGTCGAAAGCTGCGAAAGCTTCTTCAGTCAGAATGAATGAATGTTGAATGTATTTTGTAAACCTGCCGTAAAATTGTCAAAACAAGGAAGGCGACCAAGCGGTGTGATTTGCTTGACTCAAAATTGTATTAATTTCCTTTGTTAACTGTTTCGATGTCAATAAATATGTAAATGTTTGTGTGCTGTTAATAGATAAAACGTTTCTTTTGAACGTTTTGGACCTGATGAAAATGTGTTGTCTGTTTGTTCCTATGTTCCTCCTGAAGGTCATCCTTTTGATTTTGATAATGGAATTAGTGTACTTGAAAATGTCTACGTCATATTATGTGCTTATTTGAAAAGTAGAAGGTCATATACATCTTTTCTGCCTGCAATATTGTTGACAATCAACATAAAAGCATGTTATAGAGCTCGATACGATGTACTGAGGATTGTCATTTCATTTTTTAATATGATGGGAAACTGCTGCTGATCATGTTCACTGTAATGGTAGTGGACTGTTTCTTTTTTTTTCTTGAAATTATACAACACGCTCTTTGATAGCGGTCAGTTTCCTAAAAAAAACAACAACTGGACTGAATCAATAAATCTGCCGTTGAATACCCCCCCCTCTCTCTCTCTGTGCAAGTACTGTAGCACCATTTCTAGTACGTTTATTTAACCAAGCCTATAGCACTGGGCAATACCCAGTGGCTTTGTCAGAAGCAATCATTCGACCAATTTACAAGAAAGGTAAAACAGATGATCCAAATAACTATCGTGGGATTTCCCTTTTAAATGTATGTAGTAAGCTGTAAAGTTATATACCTAACAAGCGTCTAGTCACATGGATTGAAGAAAATGAAAGTACAGGAGAAGAACAAGCGGGTTTTAGGAAGGACCACTCTGCAATAGATCACATCTTTACACTCTTTGCAGTCATTCAGAAATACTTAGCACAAAATAAGAAACTTTATGTTGCCTTCATCGACTTTAAGAAAGCATTCGACTTTGTATCACACAGTGACGGGCGCCATAGCCGAATGGTTAAAGCGTTGGACTTTCGATCTGAGGGTCCCGGGTTCGAATCACGGTGACGGCGCCTGGTGGGTAAAGGGTGGAGATTTTTACGATCTCCCAGGTCAACATATGTGCAGACCTGCCAGTGCCTGAACCCCCTTCGTGTGTATATGCAAGCATAAGATCAAATACGCACGTTAAAGATCCTGTAATCCATGTCAGCGTTCGGTGGGTTATGGAAACAAGAACATACCCAGCATACACACCCCTGAAAGCGGAGTATGGCTGCCTACATGGCGGGGTAAAAACGGTCATACACGTAAAAAGCCCACTCGCGTATATACGAGTGAACGTGGGAGTTGAAGCCCACGAACGCAGAAGAAGAGAAGTATCACACAGTAAACTTTGGCCTATACTTTTGAAACATGGCTTAAGTGAGAAAATACTCTATGCAATTCAAAGCATGTACCAAACGATTAAGTTTCGAGTCAGAAGTGGGGACGGGTCGGCACTGTCAGATTTTCTTTTTTGTCAAAAAGGACTCAAGCAAGGGGAAATAACCAGCCCATTGCTGTTCTCCTTATTTATTAACGAGCTAGCCACTGTTAGTAATGGAAAACATGGAGCTAAGCTTTACACATATTTTTACGAGTTGTTTATATTGCTATTTGTTGACAACATAGCTTTGATATAATTCACTCCAGTTGCATTACAGCATCAGCTGACTTTGCTAGCAAAGAAAGCAGATTCTCTTAATCTCACAGTAAATTTGGAGAAATCGAACACTGTTATTTTCAGGAAGGGTGAGTATATTGCTAGTCGAGAAAGATGGTTTTACAAAGGTGTGGAGATGAAAATTGTTAATGCTTACAATTACCTAGGAATTTTGCTCAGCACTCGGCTTTTATTCTCTTTCTCTCTTAATAAACTTTTAACCCAAGCAAAAGCCGGAATTCTTCAGATATTTAGAACCATGTGGACACTTGGTGATGTAACCCAATCGCTTGTCTTCAAATTACTTGATACACAAATTAAACCCATGCTTTTATACGGGTCAGAGGTTTGGGGCTTGCTAAACGCATCGAAAAGGGACATTTATTTGCATAAAAAAAAGTAATGTATCTCCCAAAACGCCAAACGACATGGTATAAGGTGAAACGGGCAGGAAACCACTATGGATAGATGCAAAATTAAATGCGATTCGATATTGGTTACGTCTTTCCAGAATGGAAAATAGTAGACTTCCTGGGAAATCATACAACATGCTTTTTAATATTCATGAAAATGGTAAAAGATGCTGGGTCACAGATGTCCAGAGACATTTAACAATTTATGGTTTTGGGTTTGTTTGGCTTAATCAATGGATACAAAAGATTTACTGTTTTTTACGTGAATATAAAGAACGTATATCTGATTGTTGGATACAAGGGTGGAATGAAAGAATCAAGGAACGTGAAAGATATTCTGTGTACAGATTGTTCAAAACTGAGTTATCTTTAGAACCTTATTTTGAAAGTATCAAAAATATAAAACTTCGAGTCACATTCATTCGATTCAGGCTTGGCATATCTGACATAAAACACATAAATTGCGCTTTTCTTCTGACTATGGGGTAGATTTATTGTATCCTTTGTGTAAATGCCGCTTAGAAGATGAAACGCATTTTCTGTCGTTGTGTACAGCAACCGATGATTTAAGACAGAAATGTTTTACAAAAGAAATGTGGAGAAACTTAAAGTACATCCCATAGCGTTTTTGAGTGATGTTAAACATTCGAACAGCTTAGCAAAATTTATCTTGCATAGCTTAAGACTGCGAAGGGAGACTCAGGGAAACTGATCTCACATACCAAGGTTTCATCTCCAAAATCAATTCTTAGCATGCATGAAGGCCATTCGATTTATGTTGCCACTGTTTCATTGATTCGTTGATGGAACTGTATGTGAATCGATTGTGAATATAGTTAAATTGATAAACCGGTACTTGAATATTCTCTCTCTCTCTCTCTCTCTCT
This sequence comes from Babylonia areolata, assembly GCF_041734735.1. NCBI lineage: Eukaryota > Metazoa > Mollusca > Gastropoda > Neogastropoda > Buccinidae > Babylonia > Babylonia areolata. Next base: position 5,986,557 of record NC_134897.1, read on the forward strand.
CTCTCTCTCTCTCTCTCTCTCTGTGTGTGCGAAATCGGGTCGATGGCCTCGGTTTACTTAAATGTGAACCTCATCAGTGGATCACGAAGATTGTGCGTATACATACCGCTAGATATTGTTTTGTATTCCTTATGGAAAGCAGAAGAATGTTGTGAAAAGCGTGAATGTGTAGGAGGGAGAGAGGGTTGGAAGGGGGGTGGGGGAATGGGAGGAAGCGTGTTTTCCACTTGGTGATGTGAGCATGTTGCTTCAGTCATTAAACCATTTGAATCTCTCTCTCTCTCTCTCTCTCTCTCTCTCTCTCTCTCTCTCTCTCTCTGTGTCTCTCTCTCGTGAATTAATTGGCGAGCTTTTAAAAAAAATGTAGGTGATTCCACAATAACATTTTTAGTCAAATTGTTCAGTCAATTTATTTGACAATGGCGTTTATCCACAAAGTTGGTCTGAATCGATTATTCTATCATTGTTCAAGAAAGATGAAGTCAATAACACGCATAATTACAGAGGAATACCATTAGGCAACATTAGCAGCAAATTGTATAGTTTGTTATTAATTACAGATTATAGGAATAGGTTAAATTGAGTAACATTTCAGGTGAACACCAAGCTGGTTTTAAGAAATATCATTGTACTATCGATCACATATTTACTTTACATTTGTTAGCTGCTATTCAGAAACAATTAGCCAATAATCAAAAGTTGGATGCTGCTTTTGTTGATTTTGAAAAAGCTTTTGGTTCGATTTCTAGGAAACAATTATGGTCTGTTTTGTTCAAAAATGGAATTAGAGGTAAACTGTTTAGAAATATCAAAAGTATGTATAGAAAAGTTAAAGCCACGGTAAGAAGTGGAGCGATATTATCAGATTTTGTGAATTGTACAAGAGGAGTGAAACAAGGTGATGTGTGCAGTCCTGGTTTATTCATTGTTTGCGAATGAGATTGCCTTTGAAATCATTGAAAATGGACGACATGGGGTAACTTTTGATTTGATAGAGTTGTATTTGCTGCTTTTCGCTGATGATATGATTTTGTTATCAATAACAGTTATTGGTTTGCAAATAAATTTGGATAGCCGCAACGAAATGAGACTTAAAAGTAAAAATAAAAACAACAACAAGAAGAACAGCAACAAAAAACCAAAACCAAAACCAAACAAAAACAAACAAATATTGTGTTTCGTAAAGGCATTATCTAAGTATACATGAAAAACAGTCATATGGAAATGAAACGGTAAGAGTGGTAAATGTATATAGTATATGTATATATAATGTATATAGACAAATAATTTTTTCAACCAGTTTTACTTATGCATGTCAAGATTTAGTAAACAGGGCAAAGAGAGCTATTCTAGCTTTACTTCATGTTATATATAGATTATATTGCAGTTCGTACACAATATTTGCTAAGTTGTTTGATTTTCAGGTACAGCCTATTTTACAATATGGTGCAGAAATATGGTCGTTTGAGAATGATGTTGAAATTGAAAGACTGCATTTGTTTGCCATGAAACGCTTCTTAAATGTTGATAGGCGAACACCTAACGATTAAATTTAAGTGAACTAGACAGATATCCAATATATCTAAATTCTTATGTACAGTGTATTAGTTACCGGCTAAAAATAACTAGAATGGATAATTATAGATTACCATACAATGCTTACATGATGTTGTATAACTTATCCAATAACGGGAAAAAGACTCGGGCTACAAGTATACGAAACTACCTTTGGTCATATGGATTTTCTTATGTCTAGGATTTTCTTATGTCTAGGATAACCAGGGTGTCGAACATGTTTCATGGTTCATGAAATGTTTTAAACAAAGAAATGTTAATCGCAGATGGAAGGACTGGCATAACTACATTCAGAGTAGTGACATGCTTGTTGAATATAGGGTGTTTAAGATGACAAACAATGTGGAACAATACATTGGAATAAAAATGAACAGATGTGTGAAATGTGCTTTGACCTAAGTTAGTCTTGGTGTATCAGACATTGCCCTGACATCGTTTTAGACACGGTGAAAGAAGATCTGAGAAAATGCCATAATTCAGAAGAGGATGAAATGCATCTTATGTTTTGTTATCATTGCCTACATGACTTGAGGTTGAAATATATCCAGCCTCAGTTTTATAACACATGTCGCTTTCGATTCAATTTGCATATGTCATCCAGAAATGAAACTGTATTGTGCAATGTAGTGTTATACATTTACAATGCCTTAAAGTGATTGCGTATTGCTATAACTTAGATTACAGTATCATTATAAAATGTCAACTGCAATAATCTTCTGAAGCGTAAATGTTATGCAATGTATTTAGGAAAACTGATTGTGTGATTGATATATGACTTACCCCTTCAGTTAGGGGTTTAAACCTGAATAAACCATTTCGTATTCGTATTCGTATTCGTATTCGCATTCTCTCTCTCTCTCTCTCTCTCTCTCTCTCTCTCTCTCTCTCCTTGTACAATTTCCTTTACAGGAAAACACAATCGATGCGGTGCTTGGACCTTTCTTAGCGGCACCCTGGGACCTGCAAACACTTGCACGCTGGGAAGGGAAAGTGCGCTGACATCTGGAGTGCAGTGAAAGTGATGTTTGCCTTGCGCTGCACTTGAGGTGGGACAAAGAGAATGATCAGAAAATCGTCTGTAGAAGACAGACTGGTTTCTCTGCAGAACGACTGGTGATGTCTTCTAACATCTCATACATTTTTAGTATAACACGATTGCAACCGTTGTGTGTGTGTGTGTGTGTGTGTGTGTGTGTGTGTGTGTGTGTGTGTTTGCGTGTGTGTGTGTGTGTGTGTGTGTGTGTGTGTGTGTGTGTGTGTGTGTGTGTGTGTGTGTGTTTGCGTGTGTGTGTGTGTGTGTGTGTGTGTGTGTGTGTGTGTGTGTGTGTGCGTGACTGCACGCAGCTGAGTGCTTATTTGTCGTGGTTTTTTTGTTGTTGTTGTTGTTATATGTTGTAAAGCAGAAAGAACCTTCAGCCAAAACGGTCGTGACACCTGACCGAAATTATGAATTTCGTGTAACACTTTAAACAAAACTGAAATTAAACTTTCGATTTATGGATATCCCCTGAAATTATGAAACTTATTATATAAGAAGTCACATTAGCATTGAGGACGGTTAAATAAAAGGAGACGCAAGTTAAATGCACGTGCCACATAACGAGCAAAGAGCACACGTATTTGTTTCTGTTGACCCTCGGAATGAAAGGTGTTCATGTGACAGACACTAACAACTCTGCCCTAACAACCACAACAGTCTGAAACTATTTCATCAGGAACACGCACACCATTATCTTCATCATCACAGTTGTACGTGGCTCCAACGAAGATGTCACTGTTGCGGAAGCTGTGATTACAGCTGGAAGCGCACGGCTGTCCAAACTGAAGGCGGGGCACAGTTGTTGCTGGGTCGATGGTTCAGCACTGCTGTTTGCTGTCTTTCTCCAGACTGCGTCGGGTCTCAGATTTCTGGATTCCCTACGGTCAGGTTTTTACGGTGTCTTTCCATCGCTTGTTGTGGCCCCTGGAAACTCTTGTTCCAGCCGCCACACACACACACACACACACACACACACACGCACGCACATACGTATACACACGCGCATGCACGTTCGCACACACACTTTTCTTCTTCTTCTTCTGCTTCTTCGTAGCAGCAGCAGCAGCAGCAGTAGTAGTAGTAGTAGTAGTTGTAGTAGTACTGGTGGGAATACTAGCAGTAGTAGTAGTAGCAGCAGTTGTTGTTGTGGTGGTGGTGGTGGTGGTGGTGGTCGTCTTTTTGCTGCTGCTGTTGCTGTAGCTTTGTTTTGACATTGTTGCCCCAGCCGTTGTAACTTAGCGCGATATCATCATTACCTCACGTTGAACAAAGTCGATCTCCCGAGGAAAGCCAAGTTTATACATGGAACACGTGTTGCGGGGCTGGATCAGTTGATGCCGTCACCTGACACTGGCCGGTTGGGGCTGGGGAGTCCGGTGACCTCTTTGTGGTCGCTTTATGTAGGACGCACGTGTTGCACACCAACCATCAACAATGGTTTCATGAGCTCAAAGAACTGGGTGATGTTGACAGTCACTGATTTTACGTCATGACGTTTAGTTGTGACCGTTATTCTGGGGGAAACATGAAACGCTCTTTCCAATGCTGAGGATTCTGTTAATGTTTCTACGTCTTCATTGCATAAAAGATTAAAGTCTTAATCTCTCCCTCTCTCGCTAAAAAAACAAAACAAAAAACGTCAATGCTTTGAAATGAAACTTCACTGACGTAAAAACAGAATGTAAAATGGAACATGTGACTCACGCTGGGCTGCTGAAACAAAGTCCAGTAAAGGAACGGGGTGGATTAGGATGGGCGGGTATACCCAGTCAGCTGTGCGGATTTCACTGACGGGGATACCCTGGTATGGACAGTGGTCTGGATCACGAGTGGTAAGTGGAACAAACACAACAAAAGTATTCCATTGACATTTCAAGCACTAAGATAATTATGTTAGTATTTGGACTGTTAATTATGAAATATTAACTTACCCTTAAGAAAATCACTGAAATTAAGAACAAGACATTATTCAAACTTACGATATAAAACAGGCCTCATTCACAGAAAAAATATTAACACTGAAGCAAAGAACAAACTTCATAAATAATGCATAAACAACAAAATGTCGTTAAGATGCAAAGCACTAAGATAGGAATTAAAACGCTATTAAAATTAAAACCAGGCCGATCTAGAACGAGAAGAAAATTGACTTTAAAAAAAGGATAAAGAATAACGAATCATTTAAAACGAAAAGATTGTTTCAGCATAAAGGGTGTGTGAAAGCGTGCGGACTGATCCATATTCGCTGCACGACATCTGCTGTTGAAAAAAAAAGAAGCATCCTGATCTTCGCAGAAACTAAACGGGTTCGTTAGTCCAAAAAACGAAAAACAATAAGATAAAGAAAACAGTCGTTATAGATTCTTCAGACACTAAGATATAGAAAAAAGACATTATTTGAACTAAAATACAATCATAAAGAATAAAATGTTGTTGGAAATTCCAGACACAAACAGCTAGTCACCCACGCCGATCCCCCGACCCCCGAAAAGAAGATCGATAGACAGATTAAGGGTATAATGTCAAAAGAAACTTAAAATTTGTGAAAAAAAGAACATAATAACATCATATTGCTGCTCTTCTCACACACACACACACACACACACACACACACACACACACACACACACACACACACACACACAGAGAGAGAGAGAGAGAGAGAGAGAGAGAGAGAGATGACGCAGATGAGGCAGATGATTTATTCATTAAGGCCATAGCCCATATGAATGAGGGGCGATAACAAAATATGTATACATTACCGTAACTGGCAATAAGCATTCAACTGCTTACACAGGTAAACTATAGAAATTAGGACAATACTGTTTCTCTGAACTTAAAAGCTTTATATAAGTACAATGCGAGATTTCTTATAACACCGTCGTCAGATGATGCCATCAACAGACAAAATTTAAACAAACAAGGGCGTTCATAATATTTCTTTGAAACAAATTTTACACGAATATTATGCAAAACAGGACACTTCAGAACAAAATGAACTTCATCTTCCGTTGACTCTTTGCACAAAGGGCACAGGTTCTCTAAATGATTAACATTTTTATAGCGATACATGTGCAAACTGATTTCAGAAATACCAAATCTAAATCGTGTTAATATGATTCGTAAGTGTTTGTCAATATTAAGCAAAAGATAATTTTTAACTAAATGTGTAGAGGTATAAACTCTATAGGAACAGAATCGATCACTAGATTGGACATGACTTTCCCAGTTTTGCCATCTACAGTCTATTAAACGTTGATGAAAAGAGTTAAAAAAATATTCTCATTACCGACTCCTTGACACTCCCATACATATCCAAATCCCAATTCACATAGACAAGTTCGTATATTTGAAGCCCAGTTTCTTTTCCTCTAACATCGAAATCATACAACATATTATAGGATTTCCGTGGTAGTCTGTTTTCGTTCATTTTTAAAGTTTCAGCCAGTATTGAACACATCTCACAGCAGAATTTATATTTATTGGATATCTATTCGTCTCACCGTTTTCTAAATCGTTTGGTGTTCTCATTTCAACTCACAGAAACCTTTTAAGTCCAAATAAGTGAACAGATTCACATTGTAAAGTAGCATTCTTATCTAAGCCCCATAATTCTGAGCCATATAGTACGATGGGTTGTATCTGGGTAAGAGAGAGAGAGAGAGAGAGAGAGAGAGAGAGCAGTTACGCAGGCCACACAAAACAGAACACACAACTCAGCCATATGAAAGTCATCAGTGTCTGATCTCCATTCTGGAAAGTGGAATTCTTTCTTTCTCAATGTTACATGTTCATAATCTAATCGATTGAAAACACCCCTCGCCCTCCTCAACCCCTTCTCTGTCTCTGTCTCTGTCTCTCTACTTTCGCACATACTCGTTCAACCCCCAACGCGCAAACACACTCCTGTTACAAAAACACTTCTGCAGCAAGCTAGTGTTTGTTCTCTGGAATTCAATCATGACCAAGTGTGCATCACAAGTGTCCACACCCCCCGCCCCCACTTCCACATACCGCTCACAACTCCTCCGTTCCTTGATATATTTGGTTTTCTAATATCCAGGTCTCAGTTCTCAGGTTTACCTGTGTGCACGGCAGTTACAGTTTCAGTTTCATGTATTTGACAGAGGCAAGGAATGATTTTTCTTCCCCCTCCACCCGTCCTCCCCCCCTGAATTGAATTTATTCAGTTTAAGGTCAAACCCCATTCGAAGGGATGTTGCTTAATCATGCATCCACTGCATTTTCAGTAAGGACTCTCTCTCTCTCTCTCTCTCTCTCTCTCTCTCTGTATATTCTTATCTGCCTCCTCCCGTGCCTTCCCACTTGGTCCCTTTCCCTAATCCTCCGCCTTCTGTCTCCCTGTCTCCTTCCTCCTCTCTCCCTCATCATCACAAGTACATGCTCATATTTTCCCGTCAGTTTTGCTTTTTCTATTTATGTCAGGATATATATATATATATATATATATATATATATATATATATATATATATATATATAATAATTTAATTTCATTTATTTCTTATTGTTTTCCTTTCAAGTTTTTATTGATTTTTAAGATATGAATGACCTTTTTTCAAGTTGACAGCTGTTTCTTTTAATTAAAAAGAAAGAAAGAAAAAGTTTGAACTGTTCATTTGAAATGATCACTTGATTTGTTTCTCACCTTCAGCTGATTAAGCTAATGGTGTTTCGTTTCATGGTGAAAACAACACTGAAACTTATCCTTTTACTCTGAATAAAACATTCCAGTTCTCTCTCTCTCTCTCTCTCTCTCTCTCTCTCTGTGTGTGTGTGTGTGTGTGTGTGTGCGCGCGCGCGCGTGTGTTTATGTGCGTGACTAGTTATTGTTCATGAATCTTATTACCTCTCTTCAATATGCGGCAAAGTCCCTAACATCACTAAAACATGTGGAGTCTTGTGGCATGGTCTGTGTCTGTCTCCCCCCTTTTGATTTCCTTACAAAGTGTGTAGAATGTTGTGTGACTTAGATGTGGATAGGAACAATAAGTGCATTTCAAATGTCCGCACTTGTATGGAATGATTTCTGAGATGTCTGGGTAAACCAAGGTGTTGGTAATGTTAACTGATTTATAAGGGTCTTTCGACAATGTTTGGTTGACTGTAGGTGGCAAAACTAGGATTATCATGTTGAAACGAGTGAATGATTTAATTTGAACAGAATATATTGTTGTACTCATGATCACAAGCCATATCTGCAGATGAACATGCATCAACAGTTTTGAAATATGTAACAAATGATTCAGTTTGGTATTTTTGACTCTAACGTTCACCGGTTGAGATATGAATCATGCAATGGCAGTGATATGTTCTTGGAAAGACGTCGAAACACGATACTCACTTTGTTCTCTGTTGTCCAAGACTGAACGATACATCTACATTTATTCATCCTAAATATTATAAAGAGCCTTGTGTATTTAAACTGAGCTCGTTCATGTCATGCACAAAGCCTGTTGTTATACGCAATCTTTCCTTGGTTTGTACGCGGCCTATGGATATGGAGAAACAGTCGTTTCATAATCTTGTTTTCATTGTTTATTTAGATCAGCAAATTGTGTTGGCTTTTGAAATCTCCCTTCATTAGGGGATATGGCCTATATGAATAAAGTATCCACCCCTTCATTGGGGGATATGGCCTATATGAATAAAGTATCCACCCTTTCATTAGGGGGTATGGCCTATATGAATAATGTATCCACCCCTTCATTCGGGGATATGGCCTGTATGAATAAAGTATCCACCCCTTCATTAGGGGATATGGCCTATATGAATAAAGTATCCACCCCTACATTAGGGGATATGGCCTATATGAATAAAGTACCCACCCCTTCATTGGGGGATATGGCCTATATGAATAAAGTATCCACCCTTTCATTAGGGGGCATGGCCTATATGAATAATGTATCCACCCCTTCATTAGGGGATATGGCCTATATGAATAATGTATCCACCCTTTCATTAGGGGGTATGGCCTATATGAATAATGTATCCACCCCTTCATTAGGGGATACGGCCTATATGAATAAAGTATCCACCCTTTCATTAGGGGGTATGGCCTATATGAATAATGTATCCACCCCTTTATTAGGGGATATGGCCTATATGAATAATGTATCCACCCTTTCATTAGGGGGTATGGCCTATATGAATAATGTATCCACCCCTTCATTAGGGGATACGGCCTATATGAATAAAGTATCCATTCACCAGTTCCCTCATTCTCTCTCTCTCTCTCTCTCTGTCTCTCTCTGTCTCTCTGTCTCTCTCTCTCTCTCTCTCTCTCTCTCTCTCTCTCCACAGTTCCATGTTACGTGACTGTGTGACGCCTGTCTTTTCTGCCCGAGGTGACTTCCCTGCTGTGCCCCATCATGTCCGCTGACTGCCCTGACCACTCCCCCATCTTAACGTTATGATAAACGTTATCATAGTTCTAGTCTCGTTCTGCGCTGTGGATGACGTAATTTCCGTCACAGCGTGACTTAATGATGGCATTACTGTATCCATCCTCATACCGTCCTGTACATGTAATGACTTCCTCGTCCTGACGTAATAATAATAACAATGGATACTTATATAGCACACTATCCAGAAATCTGCTCTAGGTGCTTTACAAAAACGCTTTTGTTAACATAAAACATTACATCTATGTTACATACACACACCAAAATGTGTCTACACACACACACAAAAAACAACAACACACAAACACACACACACACACACACTGCATACATACATTTTAACATTCATGTTTATCTAACAGCTACCCTAACACATACGCACATATAGGCAGGCACAAACTTACATAAACACACGCACACACAGTACACATTCATATACATGCATGTTGTTATGTACACATACGTATGTATACACACATAGTCAAGCACAGCTAACGCAAAGGAAGTGGACCTGCCACAATTGAACTTATTGCTGAGGGAAAGGTGAGTTTTGAGACGACATTTAAAAGATGCGAGGGAATCAGAATGACGGAAGTTATCAGGGAGCTTGTTCCACGTCTTTGGCGATTGAAAAGAAAACGATCTGTGTCCATAGGTCTTATTTCTGACGTGAGGTATCCTGAGAAGTCGAGAATCAGAGGAAGAACGGAGCTGGCGAGACGGGGTATAGATATGGAGGAGTTCAGAAAGATACTTGGGGCCAGATCCGTTGACTGCAGAATAGGTCAGAGTGGATAGCTTATAGTCTATTCGATCAGAAACAGGCAACCAGTGGAGAGACTGAAGGAGAGGAGAAACATGGTCAAATTTAGTGAGTCTGGCAGCGTTATTCTGAATTCGGAACAATGAAATGATTAGTTCCAGCCTCATTCTTTCCACTGGATGACATGAATATTGCCTTTTTTGTCATATTGTGGCACGAGTATCTCTTGTATTGTGCTGCTCTGTACATACATACATTAACCTGGTTCCTGCTGAAGGGAGACAAGCCTTTGGATCAACACCACCTGGCCCGGATATTGGGTGTTGTGCTGACTCGTCATTAGCAAAGACAATCACTGAGCGACAGGCAAAGAAGCAACCGTCCATAGCCTTTGTGGAATTCATATCTATATTGCAGCTTGTTTGTCAGTCCCCATAAATACACACGAAGACGTGCGAGACATATTTGGGGGACCATGATTAATATTCTTTCAAAAAAGAACAGTAACTCTGGAACATCGCTGGACCAAGTACACTGAAGTAGGAGGAGACTGAAATAAGAACTGATGTACGGTCGTTTCCCGTAAAGTCTTTTGGGTGAGATGTTTTGATCCGCCCTCCTAAACTCCCGTCAGGGAATAACAGTTGAAGATACAATGGCATTTGTCCCAATTTAATGTGAAAATGTACGATACACAACCTTTGACATGACAGGGGGAAGAGGTAGGAACGAAGGATACTGAGAAACAAGAATTGAAGGCGACGTTACGACAAAATGAGGAAAATATCCAGACTTTTCAATGGACACTCGGAGGTTGCCCTGTGTGATCCAGAAGATCCAAAAGTAAAGATGATTCATGCAGGATCTGCTGTGCTTGTTCACTGGCTTAATCTCCACTGTACAGAACCAAACTGGCGCCACTGACAGCGTAAGCCCCTGCATTACACATCCTCCAGCGTCAAGGTAAAAAAACAACAACAACAATCAGAAACGAATACACAAAAAAAACCACAAAAAAACATTCTCTTCTGAAGCCTGCTTCTGACGTGCTGAACAAGCTTAGGGGAGTCAGCGTGTCTCTGTGCACTGAAATTGGATTAGGGGGGCCCATCAGGGAGAAGCTGTCAATCATCCGGTCTCCTCCCTCCCTCTCCATCCTCAACTCCTACGTTTTACATTTTTCTTTACCACTTTCGCTTTTTTTTTGTTCCTCACATAGCTACGTGGTCTCGCTCAGTACATATTTTGTGTGCAGATATTTCCACTCTTGAGCAGTGAAGTTGCTTTCATTTTTTGACTCTTTTGTTGATTAATGCGTCACCCAGACATTTGTGTTTTCATTTACAGAGCAGTGACTAGCTTGATCAATAAAATTAAGGAACACATGTTCCATTGTGCATCTCTGTGGATTGACTGAGCAAGATGGTTTCCGCTCCAATCTTCCTGCAGGGCTGTGTTCTTGTCAGGTCATTCCACAGGCATTGTCTGCTCTGCACTTCCGTTCTCAATTACGTCATGTGCTTTAGTCAGGAACCATATATTCGTTCATTCGTTCGTTCATTCCTTGTTTACATCTTCACTCCTGTGATTACATCTTTGTTTGGTACCAGGTCACATGTGATGGGTGCACGATGTGAGGCCCCCACTCACCATGTCCCGCTCCCTGCACAGGCCAGGTCACATGTGATGGGTGCACGATGTGAGGCCCCCACTCACCATGTCCCGCTCCCTGCACAGGCCAGGTAGGCCAGGTCACATGTGATGGGTGCATGATGTGAGGCCCCCACTCACCATGTCCCGCTCCTGCACAGGCCAGGTCACATGGGATGGGTGCACGGTGTGAGGC
>NC_134897.1:6003203-6008203 GCF_041734735.1 Babylonia areolata
TGCAAAAATAAGGCGCAGGGAGTTTAAACCCTGTGTGTTAAGCTCGGAAGGAAAAAACTTTCCACGGGGCCAGACACATCCTTCCACCAATGTTCAAAATTGTTTAGTTCCTATGATCATTGCTTCAGTTTTGTCCGCGTTCAATTGTAACTTATATCAAACAACTATACGAACTATAACATATGTCCTATTGGAATGTGCATCTATTTTAGTACCAGGTGATTACACCGTTTAAATCATGTTATTTTCAGCTATCTCAATTACTTAAGATTGTTTTAAAGTTTAGTCATAAAGCATAAAGCAAACTTTGCCACCGCCTCAGGCATACCGCATTTTCTCAGATCTGCGCAGACCGATATATGCTACCTCAATGGTGGAGTCTGCACTTCAAAGAAAAAACAACATATATCGCGCTTCGTACATTTTTGTTCTTTTATTTGTTAACTTTGTGAAATTTGCTACAAAATTAAATCAGTTTCATAATGTTCTATTCCTTTTCCAATTCTTGGAAGTTCTTTCTTCTCCTGGACTAGAAGAGTTGTCAGAAAAGCATGTATGTCTTCAGTGTGGCGTCATTTAGAAAAAAAAAGAGAGTTAATTTTAGTCAATTACGTATTCACTTAAGAATATTCATATGCAGTAAACACGTTGATGGTGTAATCAGTTTCATTCTGCTTCTGTCCAGACCCGATAAGGAGAAGTAACTGGGAACAACTCAATATCATTTTCCGGATTCGGAGCCTCAACGAAATAAAACCGTTCATGATCCGGAAATACGGTTTAGTCCAGAGGAATTACAAACTATCATTGGCATGAGAAGAAAGATTTTTTTCCCACTGTTTATTCCAAATTTGGTAATCACAAACAAAGTATTTCCCAGAGAAAATGAATGTGTTAGTTTATCACGGACACGCAGATACACACACAGACACACAGACAACCGAAACAAGTGTATTTCATAGACTCATGTTGTTGACGCAAGTGAGCAGAATGGAAGCACATTGGTTGGGCTGCACTATACCGATACACTCTCCTCGGGGTGAGCAGTTGGAACATTGAGAAACAAGAAAGAAATACATTACACTACAATGCGATACATAGCAATGCTTAAGACAAGACAATACAATACAATACAATACAGTACAAACTACGAGTTCATCTGTCATTACTTTCAAACGATGGGGAAATGACCATTTAAACAGGAATGGGAAACCTGCGATGTGCGTTAATTACAGGCCAGGAGGAAAAGGGGATTTAGCTTGGGGGAGACAGACCTGTCGACCGCTTCACAGCCAGGGAAGACAGTCATTTCCGAGGCGCGACTCGCGGAAAACCGAGGCTTATCTTATGGTTGCCAGACAATTGAACGACCGTGTTAACTGGTGTGTGTGTGTGTGTGTGTGTGTGTGTGTGTGTGTGTGTGTGTGTGTGTAACGACCTATCGCTAGATGGACGGGTGGAAGGGTGGAAGGATGGATGATGAACAGATTGAAAACAAACGGAAAGAAAATAGATAAACATATACATATACTAGACAGAAAGAGGGACAACCCGACGGATACATAGATAAATGAATAGATAAATAACAGACAGACAGGCACATAGACATGTACATGGACAGACAATGGATAGATAGATAACTAGATAGACAGATAGAGTGACAGAGAGACAGACGGACAGACAAAATGATTGATAGATAGACCGAGGAGGGAGGGTGAAGGTGATGTGAGGACCATGTGGGGGTGTACCAGTGAGGTGTGGGGCATGAAGGGGGCCCGGAGGGGATAGAGGAGAGTGCCAGAGACACAGTTGTTCAGACGTGACCGTTGTTTATTGGCCATGTTCCCTGTGTGATGGCCACCCCCACCTCCACTCCACTCCACCCTCACCACGCTTTATCCTCACTGCCACACATAATACAGCTTTCTCTCTCTGTCAATGGGCCTTTCGTCTGCCAGTCTGTCTGTCTCGCTGTGTTCCTGTCTGTATGCCTCTGTCTTTCTCACTGAATTTTTTTCTCCCCCCCCCCTCACACCCCCAACTTTTCTCTGTGTGTTATGTGCTTCACGTGAAAGTGCCTCACATTGTTTTTGTTGTTGTTTTGTTTGTGTTTGTGTATCATTTACTTTTTGCCATGACATCTCTGTGTAATTCGGGCTGTTGTCTCTGGGGACAGGACTGCGAAACCAGGATGCAGCGCACCGGGTTTTTTTTTAATTATCATTATTTATTTATTTATTTTTTATATCCGCATTCATTGGTGTTTCTCTATGGAAGTTGATGTTTTCTGTAGAATTCTGCCTGAGTCAGTTGCTTTGCTGTTGTGGACGCTTTGTTCATGCACTATGCCCATGCTGCACACGGGACCTGGGTTCAATGTCTCATCCGAAAGATTAGCAACCAGACCACCAGTCAGGGTCTACTGGAGGGGTGGAGGGAGAAAAGTCCCGGTCCGGGACTGCAACTCGTGGACACTCACTTCGTCAGGTGCATTACCACTGGGCCACAGTGCAGATAATCTGTCTTCTGACTACTTTGTGGTTTGGAAAATGTGCATCCTTGTGTGATGGTGTTACGGTTTTGGTTATGCTAATGTGTGTTTTCTTTTATATCTGACTCTTCTAGTGCATGTTCATCCCCCCCCTTCAGTTCTCTCCAATCAACGCATACATACGCAAATGCAACATAGACAAAAATAACAGTCCTCGAACCATTATCAGGTCACAGCTGCTATATTAATTATATCTCAAAAAACAAACAATTCACACAATCAGCTGAACAATATGAATTCACACAATCAGATGAACAATATCAATTCACACAATCAGCTGTAGCAAGAACACCCTTAACGGTATCACTTTCTTCTGTTGTCCAGTTTTCCATCAACATGGAGACATTTCCTTGCACATCCAAAACCACACAAGGGCGGAGCACTGACTTATCTGCAAGTTAGTCAGAAGGGAGAGCACTGCTGATCCCGCGGCGCTTTTCGAATCATCTCCCCATGTCCAGGGACCCACTTCAGTCCACACGGACCTTCACGCTCAACGCCCGTACACAGCGCGTGAACCCACGCCCGTCCTTTGATGCTGGCAAAACATACCTTTTTTAAGTCTCTATTTCACACACTGTTTTCACCACTTCCGTTACTGTCCAGTAGCTAACGACGTCATGTCTCACTGAAACAGTGTATCCATTATTTTGTTTTCACTTCAACAGAAAGATTAGTTCCTTTTTTTCACGTCTCCTTGTATGACTTAAAGCATTATTATTTCTTTCATTCAATAATACTTTAATTCGACCCAAAAATCTTTCATAAATTAATTCCCAGTTCAAAACTTTTATTCATGCCTCTCTCTGGCACGACACATTTTGTTCTCTCTTGTCTCCATTTCCCCACACAATTCTCTTTATTATTCCAGTTTTCCTTTAAATCTGTTTACAAAGAGAATTTCTAACGTGCACCTATTGTCCAGTTACATATGTCATAAACATAAATACCTGTCTCTCCTGCAGTCAGGTGGTGTCGACAAGACTCAACCCGAGACAGCACAACTCTCTGGTTAACGTATATAATTAACGCATGATAATTCCGACAAAAATAATTAAACTTTTCCCCAACAACAAACCATGGATCTCAAAGTCTCTCAAAACAATTTTAAACGAGAAAAAGGTAGCGTTTCAGTCAGGGAACAAGAAGGATAGGAAATTGATACAAAAGAAGCTTAGAGGTGAATTACGAAGGGGACAGAGGGAATTCAAGTCAAAAGTAGAGCAACAGTTTCAGACGGGAAGAATGGCAGATGCATGGGATGGGTTAAAAATTATCACTGGAGAAACGAAAAGGAAAACAGTAGCTTGTAAAATGGAAAAGGATGAACAGATTGATTTTTCAAATAAACTGAATGATTTCTACTGTCGCTTTGAAAGGAATGATCTGGGAAGGGAACTGGATAGTGTTGTCTCACAGTTGCAGGAAAAGATCAAAGATAGGAACGCAGGTGAAGACTTTGAGATCGATGCAAAAGTTGTTGAATCTTTATTTTTAAAACTGAATGTCACGAAGGCAATTGGCCCCGACAATATCTGCGGAAAATTACTGAAAACATGTGCTTCCCAGTTGTGTGACGTGTTCTGTAAAATTTTCAACTGGTCTCTGAAGGACTGCTCTGTCCCCAGCATCTGGAAAAAATCTACTATCTGTCCTATCCCCAAGAAAAAGAACCCAGCCGCACTAAATGATTACCGTCCTGTTGCCCTGACTTCAGTAGTGATGAAATGCTTTGAAAAAATTATTCTCCGACATCTTCTTTCTGTCACTGAACAGCAGCTTGACTCTCTTCAGTTTGCTTATAGAGCACACAGAAGTACTGACGATGCTATCCTAACTCTCCTTCATAATGCTTTCCTTCATTTGAATAACATGGGATCTTTCGTTCGTATCCTTTTTGTTGACTTCTCTTCTGCTTTTAACACAATACAACCTCATCTCCTTGCCCTCAAACTGCTAGGCATGGATGTTGATCCGAAGCTTACTCTTTGGATAATAAGTTTTCTTGTCAATAGAACTCAGTCCGTCCGCTTTCATTCTGCCCACTCTTCTCTAAAATCTACTTCTACTGGTGCACCCCAAGGTACAGTGCTGTCCCCTGTTCTTTTTACACTGTACACAAATGACTGCAGAGGCACGGAGGAAACTCCTGTCATAAAATATTCTGATGATTCAGCAATTGAAGATCTGTCCAACTCTGATGCTATTTATTTCAGTGAAATTAAAAAGTTCTGTTCCTGGTGTGAGAAAAACTATCTGGATCTCAACGTATTGAAAACAAAAGAAATGTTAATAGATTTTCGGAAAGACCCCTTGCCTGTAGCTGACCTTGTTATTGATGGTCAAACAGTGGAGAGGGTCAATGAATATAGATATTTAGGGACCATCTTAGACAATAAGCTGACTTTTAACAGAAATGTTGATTCCATTCATAAGAAATGTCAATCTA
>NC_134897.1:6013203-6015703 GCF_041734735.1 Babylonia areolata
AATATTTAATTTTGAATCATTGTTCTATCCCAGTCCAGGACAGGCTGTCAGGCCTTACCAGCGCATTGGCTGTTTGCTGTGGTCAGGCTTCTCCTGATTGTGTATATATTATTGCGTTTATGTAAGTTTGTGCCTGCCTATGTGTGCGTATGTGTTAGGGGAGCTGTTAGATACACATGTATGTTAAAATGTATGTATGCAGTGTGTGTGTGTGTGTGTGTGTGTGTGTGTGTGTGTGTGTGTGTGTGTGTGTGTGTGTGTAGTGTCACATTTTGGTGTGTGTATGTAACATAGATATAATGTTTTATGTTAGCAAAAGCGTTTTTTGTAAAGCACCTAGAGCAGATTTCTGGATAGTGTGTTATATAAGTATCCATTATTATTATTATTATCATTATTATTATTATTATTATTATTATTATTATTATTATGTCAGTCCGCTAGTTTGTTTACCTGCTTCAAACTGAAACTGATCTATCTGTGTGAGCAGAAAAAGGAACAGCCTTTCCGTTGTGTCTTGACTGAAGGAAGGCGGCACAGCACCTTTAAAGTTTCAATAGGTTTTCCAAATTACTGTAGTTAGAAACACCCACAAAACAAACAATTCTTTGTTTGATAATGCTTCCAGTGGAACACTGAATATTTCTCAAGTTTTTTTTTTAGACGCAACGAAATAGCTATTATTGTACATTCCTATGTGTTTGGAAAGAAAGAAGCAAGATGTATTACGGCGCTTGGCTCAGCTTAACGTTTCTTGTGAAGCGGAATGTGTGTTGGATTGCCTTGTACATACCCCACTTCTTGTAACCTGAAAGGTATGTTAAACTATCTCCTGCATACTACGTTTCTGGCACACCCTTTCGTTTTTTACCGAGCAGTCGGTGACATCATTTCCCCAAAATACCACAGTGCGAAGACAAGCAACGGAAAAAAAACTGTCTGTTCGTGACACACGAAAACCCAAGATTTGCTTCCCTTGCTCTGTTTACCCATCTTGCCTTGCTCTGTTTACCCATCTTGCCTGGCTTGTTTACATTCTCATGTCATTCACGGATAGCCTTCTCTTATTCCCTTCTGAGGTTCACTTGCTTTTATTGGGCTTTTTCAAAAAAAAAGTATTTCACACAGTAAAGTATTTTCTTGAAAACACACACACGCACGCACGCACGCACACACACACACACACACTCTCTCTCCTTTTCTCTCTCTCTCTCCCGCTCTCTCTCTCAGAGAGAGAGAGAGAGAGAGGAGAGAGAGAGAGTGATGATCTGGCCACAGAGACATGGGCGAAGAGAAAAGTCAGCATGCCAAGACGATTAGCGGAGTGTTTGTTTTGAAGTGTTGAAGTGCACTGAAAACATGGATCATTATCAGAAACCACTGATTCTAAAATACGCAAGAACTGACAGATCTAGTATTAACCACGACAACTTGTTTGATAATGCGCCAGTTCGGTTTCAGTCTCAAGGAGGTGTCAAAGCATGCGAACTGATCCATATACGCTACACCACATCTGCCCCCCCAAAGTCTGTCTGTCTGTCTGTCTCTGTCTCTGTCTGTTTCTGTCTCTCTGTCTCTCTCTGTGTCTCATTTTGTCTGTCTGCCTCTCTCTCTTCGTCTGTGTGTCTGTCTGTCTCGGCTGTCTCTCTGTCTCTGCCTGTTTCTGTCTCTCTGTCTCTCTGTGTGTTTCAGTTTGTCTATTTGTCTCTCTCTCTTCGTCTGTCTGTCTGTCTGTCTCTGTCTGACTGTATGTCTGTCTGTCTCAACCTTAGGATTATGATTTTAGGAAGTTAAGGTATTTTTCTGTTTGTTTTTCTTTCATCCTGTTTCTTTTTTCTTTTATAGTTTTCCTTCTCCTTCCCCACCGCCTCAAGTTCTCCTTCCCCACCGCCTTCTCCTTCCCCACCGCCTTCTCCTTCCCCACCGCCTTCTCCTTCCCTCCCTTTTCTTTATTTGTTTCTTGTTCTTCCCTTTTCTACTTAATAAACATCCAAGTTCGAGTTCGAGTTCGAGTTCGAGTTCTCTCTCTCTCTCTCTCTCTCTCTCTCTCTCTCTCTCTCTCTCTCTCTCTCTCTCTCTCTCTCTCTCTCTCTCTCTCTCTCTCTCTCTCTCTGTGTTGTGGGGGTGGGGTGGGGGTCATGCGAGTTGATGAGAGATGGATGTTCGGAGTGACACAGACAGAGATCATGTATGCATTTGAAATATTGATGCCATTTTTGACAAGAATATAATGATTATGTGTGTATGCGATAGATGATAAGCTAGACTGTTAAACGTCAATTTTGTAGCATTGTGAAGTGGTCCGTGGAGTCTCTGAGGCACAATACAATACAATACAATACAATACAATACAATACTATTCGTCCGACTGCAAACATGACGTAACGTTGGACCAAAGGTAAAAGATCAGGCAGTAAAACATACCAACACGTATTTTAAGAAGCACACCTTCAAAATAAGAAACAAAAACAACAACATTATTACAGATTCTGAAATGACA
>NC_134897.1:6018203-6043203 GCF_041734735.1 Babylonia areolata
ACAAACATAACTACACTACACTCAGTTCACTCAGTTACAAAAATTGGAACAATCAACATTTTTATGAAGTAGCAAATTCTCGGAATTTGAAAGCTTTGTATAAAAACAAAGAGAAATTTCCAACAGTTTCAGAGGAGTTGTAGGTTTTCTGACATATTTAGGCTAATACATTCTTCTCGAATATCCCTCAAAGCTGCACGACGAAGAATGAAATGCATCTCATGTTCTTGTGAATCTTTACATAATGCGCTAATTAAATCACTGTCATTACATGTTCTGTATCTATAATGATGGACCGCTAATTCAACAATGCCGACTCTGAATCTCGTTGTTATATATTTTAATTGTCTATCCATATTTAGCACTAAGTAAGGTTTCAGGTCATACACATTACAAACATTCTTATAAAAACAAAACCTTTCACTGTTATCGATATGGTCAGACCATTTCTGCCATCTAAAATCAATCAGTCGCTGGCGCGAAACACAAATAAACGCTTTAATGCAGCCGACACCTTGGTTTAACCAGACAAAACTAAAACCATACTCAAGCAAACAGTGGCGTATCTTGGATACCCAAATCACTTTTCCTCTAGCATGGAAATCATACAATATATTGGAAGCTTTACGGGGTATTCTAGTATCCTCCATTTGTAACAGTCTGAACCAGTAACGGATACAATTAACAGCAGACCCTAAATATATTGGATATCGATTTGTTTCGCCGTAAACTAAATCATTTGGAGTTTGCCTATTTCAAAGCAAACGTATGAAGTAGCTCACCGAATCCAAAATAGAAAGAGAGAGAGACAGAGACAGAGAGACAGAGAGAGAGAGAGAGAGAGAGAGAGAGAGAGAGATTTACACAGATATATATATATTCCGTTATTAATTGAATACATCTTTAGAGCTGTCTGCTACTCTCTCTCTCTCTCTCTCTCTCTCTCTCTCTCTCTCTCTGTGTCTCTCTCTGTTCAAACCGGAGATAACAATTTCATTAATATACATCTAGATCATGGTGACAAAAAAAATCCCCCCAAAAAACCCAGATGAGTTTCACATGCCTAATATACCTGTGTGTGTGTGTGTGTGTGTGTGTGTGTGTGTGTGTGTGTGTGTGTGTGTGTGCACGCGCGTAAGTGTATTGTGCAGCTTGTGTTTCTGTAGCAGCCTCAGATGAGCAACAGACAAAAAAAAGTGGTAAAACAGTCGCCGGGTCTGATGTCAGTGCTCCGTCAGTTCCTGGACTGACGGCCAACACACTGACGGTCTACAGAAAGCAGACCTCAGTCAGGAAAGTGCAGACAGTCCTTACTGCTAAACCACTGACCCTCTGGTGATGCCCAATGCAAAGTGAGTGTCCGCTGTTTGGATGCCCACACATGGACCGGGTTTTTACTCTCTGTAGGTTCTGCATTAATGACCAAGCTCAAACCCATCTGGAGAAACAGAAAAATCGCCATCAGTTCCAAAATCAGACTGATGCGTTCTCTGGTCATGTCAATCTTTTTATATGCATGTGAATCATGGACCCTCACAGCGGACTTAGAGAGAAGAATAAGAGCTGTAGAAATGAGGTGCTTCCGAAGACTCTTAGGCATCTCATACAAAGACCACATCACGAATGAAGAAGTCAAGAGACGCATCCGCAATGAAATCGGGCACTATACTGACCTTCAAACACTCGTCAGACAACGAAAACTGAAGTGGTTTGGTCATGTCACACGCTCCTCTGGTCTTGCTAAAACAATCTTACAAGGCACAGTGAGGGGAGGAAGAAGAAGAGGCAGACAAAAGAAGAGATGGGAGGACAACATTCGAGAGTGGACAGGCATGGAGCTGAGAGACACCCTGAGAGCGGCCGAGAGACGCGAGGACTGGAGAAAGGTGGTTGACAAAGCTTCAAAGGCGCCCCAAAGGATTCGGAATCTGAGGGATCGGTGACGGTGACGGTGAGGTTCTGCATTAAACCTCTGGGTGCTAGTAATTCGGATGAGACGATGGATGGAGGCCCAGTTTGAAAGAAAAACAAATAGGGTAGATGTGCCTTATTGCCACAGCTGAACGAGTGCACTGTAAAGAGAACATGTCGTACGACAGTCAAACGTATTTCTTTTGTTTTTGAAAGCTTTCTCCGACTGGTTGCACCAGGAATGGGTGCCTGAGGGTAAATTTGAACTGGCAAGTCTAATTACGAACGGTGGCTTTGGGTACATTTAAAAATGGTACAATTAAAACAGAAGCAGGTCTTTACCTTATTTGACATAACATATTATTGGAACATGGCACCAAACTGTTGTTTTGTTGGTTTTGATAGCACATCCACACAAACACACAAACAGACATTTAAACACACACCCCACACCGCACACAAACAGACATTTAAACACACACACCCCACACCGCACACAAACACACAGACAGACATTTAAACACACACCCCACACCGCACACAAACAGACATTTAAACACACACACCCCACACCGCACACAAACACACAGACAGACATTTAAACACACACACCCCACACCGCACACAAACACACAGACAGACATTTAAACACACACACCCCACACCGCACACAAACACACAGACATACATTTAAACACACACACCCCACACCGCACACAAACACACAAACAGACATTTAAACACACACACCCCACACCGCACACAAACACACAGACAGACATTTAAACACACACACCCCACACCGCACACAAACACACAGACAGACATTTAAACACACACACCCCACACCGCACACAAACACACAGACAGACATTTAAACACACACCCCCCACACCGCACACAAAGACACAGACAGACATTTAAACACACACACCCCACACCGCACACAAACACACAGACAGACATTTAAACACACACACCCCACACCGCACACAAACACACAAACAGACATTTAAACACACACACCCCACACCGCACACAAACAGACATTTAAACACACACACCCCACACCGCACACAAACAGACATTTAAACACACACACCCCACACCGCACACAGACATTTAAACACACACACCCCACACCGCACACAAACAGACATTTAAACACACACACCCCACACCGCACACAGACATTTAAACACACACACCCCACACCGCACACAAACAGACATTTAAACACACACACCCCACACCGCACACAAACAGACATTTAAACACACACACCCTACACCGCACACAAACAGACATTTAAACACACACACCCCACACCGCACACAGACATTTAAACACACACACCCTACACCGCACACAAACAGACATTTAAACACACACACCCCACACCGCACACAGACATTTAAACACACACACACCCCACACCGCACACAAACAGACATTTAAACACACACACCCCACACCGCACACAAACAGACATTTAAACACACACACCCCACACCGCACACAAACAGACATTTAAACACACACACCCCACACCGCACACAAACAGACATTTAAACACACACACTCCACACCGCACACAAACAGACATTTAAACACACACACTCCACACCGCAAACAGACATTTAAACACCCACACCCCACACCGCACACAAACAGACATTTAAACACACACACTCCACACCGCACACAAACGAGAGTGCTCACTTGCTGTGCAGCATCGTCAAAATATTCTATGGTCTGATTGCAAGCGACACCATTTTGCAGATTCCTGTCAAAACTGACGTTCTGATCTGTCACCAGTATGCTTTCTTAAATTCTCACAGCACTGGCAATGCGCATTCAATATATCCGATCAAATCAACCATTTTAAACTGTGTCAAAGTTCAAGTCCTACAACTTGCTTCCCTTGATTTTAGGATTTTAAGAGCACGTTTGTGACCTTGGTCGGCAGTGGTGCGCGAAGAGAAGAAAGATCGTGGACATAGCCAGAAATAGCTTTTCCCAATACAAGAGAGAGAGAGAGAGAGAGAGAGAGAGAGAGAGAGAGAGAGAGAGAGGCATAAAAACAAAAGACAAATCCACATGTAAAGGAAAGGAAAAAAACAACAACAACAAAAAACCGAGACAAAGGGAAAGAAAACAAGAAACAAAATATTCAGCTAATATCCAACGTCTGTTTGACAAAAGCAGTATGATGACCTTTTGGACTGTTCACCAAACGCTCTGCAATATCAGATAACACCTTGAAGTTGTCAACATTACATTCAAATGAACTCTGTGAAAAGTAACTTAACGCTCTTGAAGAGAGAGAGAGAGAGAGAGAGAGAGAGTGTGTGTGTTGAATTGCCTTCTTATTTTCTGTCTTTTTTCCCCTGTTTTATTTCCATCTTTCTGTATTGTTTTCTTTCTCTCTCTCCATTTCTATCTTCCCTCATTCTCGTCTTATTTCTGTCTTCATGGAAAAACGCCTCTTGCCTGTGACTCTGTTCTCTGCTGACACGTCTGTGACATTTCCAGCCTTGGTTCGCTCGTGATGAACGAAGTCCCAAATTTCAGTCTCTCTCGCATCACCCCTGCCTCTCTCCTCTCTCTTGGTGTCTGTGTGCCTCCCTGTCTGTTCTCTGCACCCTGTATCCTCTCTCTCTCTCTCTCTCTCCATCCCACCTTCTTTGTGAATCCAAATCGTTAATTTCGTTTACCCATTGTCTCAGCACTAAATTTTACTCTTGTTCATGATCGATAATCTTGACCAGTTCTTGTGATACGGTGTGTGTTTGACATTTGTTTCAGGAACACAGGGGAGAGCACCCGGTCATTTCACACCACACACACACACCCACACACACACACACACACACACACACACACACATGGTCATACGCACGCACACACATACCCCCCCCCGCCTTGCTTCCATGCCTGCGCAATTTTGTTGGCACACAGCTCAGTTCAGGAAAATGGTTTGTGACGTGCATGTATTTCTTTTGCTGCAATTATGCATCGTCTTTCTGTTACGAGTCAAGAAGCAACAGAAAAACGTGGGGATGAAGTTTGAAGCAGATCACGTGTACTGTTAGGACACAACTGGCGAGGCGCACTGGAATTACAGCCCCGCGTTTTGTTGTTGTTCTTTGACATTATGGCTGTCTCCTCACAAAATTAAAGTGGATGTCAGCACTGCCACGTTACTGCAGCTGATACTCTTAAAGCCAATATTGTCGAATCAGGCACATAATGGTGGATCAGGCATATAATGTTTGGATCATTACCTATCAGATTTTGATATCGTTTCCTTATAAAGAAAATAACATATGCCACAGGGTCTTTGGACAAGGGGAAAGGAACTACAGCTTTCTCCTCTGAAATACCAGCTGAAAACTGTAGTTTTAACCCCCTTTGAAACGGACAAAAATAATGTTTGTATCCGAGCACAATAAAATACATTAAAACAGTTGAGGAGAAGAGAAAGTGGAGGTGCAGGCAGCCTGTATGTATGAGGTATGGTTCACGTGTTGTCCTGACGGGAGGTGCCCGGTTTGCTTTGTCCCCATGACGTCGCCATAACCCATTGTTGACACTGACTGCTGTCCCCATGACGTCGCCATAACCCATTGTTGACAGTGGCTGTTGTCCCCATGACGTCGCCATAACCCATTGTTGACACTGACTGCTGTCCCCATGACGTCTCCATAACCCATTGTTGACACTGACTGCTGTCCCCATGACGTCTCCATAACCCATTGTTGACACTGACTGCTGTCCCCATGACGTCGCCATAACCCATTGTTGACACTGGCTGTTGTCCCCATGACGTCGCCATAACCCATTGTTGACACTGGTTCTTGTCCCCATGACGTCGCCATAACCCATTGTTGACACTGGCTGTTGTCCCCATGACGTCGCCATAACCCATTGTTGACACTGACTGTTGTCCCCATGACGTCGCCATAACCCATTGTTGACACTGACTGTTGTCCCCATGACGTCGCCATAACCCATTGTTGACACTGACTGTTGTCCCCATGACGTCGCCATAACCCATTGTTGACACTGACTGCTGTCCCCATGACGTCGCCATAACCCATTGTTGACAGTGGCTGTTGTCCCCATGACGTCGCCATAACCCATTGTTGACACTGACTGCTGTCTCTATGACGTCGCCATAACCCATTGTTGACACTGACTGCTGTCCCCATGACGTCGCCATAACCCATTGTTGACACTGACTGTTGTCCCCATGACGTCGCCATAACCCATTGTTGACACTGACTGCTGTCCCTATGACGTCGCCATAACCCATTGTTGACACTGACTGCTGTCCCCATGACGTCTCCATAACCCATTGTTGACACTGACTGCTGTCCCCATGACGTCGCCATAACCCATGGTTGACACTGACTGCTGTCCCCATGACGTCGCCATAACCCATTGTTGACACTGGCTGTTGTCCCTATGACGTCGCCATAACCCATTGTTGACACTGACTGCTGTCCCCATGACGTCGCCATAACCCATTGTTGACAGTGGCTGCTGTCCCCATGACGTCGCCATAACCCATTGTTGACACTGACTGCTGTCCCTATGACGTCGCCATAACCCATTGTTGACACTGACTGCTGTCCCCATGACGTCGCCATAACCCATTGTTGACACTGACTGCTGTCCCCATGACGTCGCCATAACCCATTGTTGACACTGACTGCTGTCCCCATGACGTCGCCATAACCCATTGTTGACACTGGCTGTTGTCCCTATGACGTCGCCATAACCCATTGTTGACACTGGCTGTTGTCCCCATGACGTCGCCATAACCCATTGTTGACACTGGGGGGAGGGGACTGATGAAGGAAAAGAGAGAGAGAGAGAAGAGAATGTGGAAAAGATAGAGTACAAAATGTAAAATGGAGAGGGTGAGTGTCAGTGACTGGAGAAAGAAAACCATAATATTGGAAGGGGGTGTGTGAGAGGGGTGACGGGGGAAGCGGGATTAGAACAGAAAATTAATCAGTAATCAAATACTGTATGTGCTACTTCTGTATATTATCATTTGAAAGGAGGAGGATGTTGGGACCTACAATGAACAACCACCTGGACTATTCAACACATAATTAGCTGACTTTAATAAAGAACGTTTTGAAATAAACAACGTTTCCCCCCAAAAAATTAACATTTGGAACTGGTAACACGTGTTCAGTAATTTCTGGAGGCGAAATAAGGTTTCATTTCTAAACAGCGGGTTAAAACGTGGACTACCGTTAAAAGTCCCTTACAAATGCATTCAATATTTTCACAAAATTTTGTGTATGGGGCATTTAGTAATAACCTAAATGCCATGCTCTTAACAGCCCTGCCAGTTCTTTTGGCATTTGATAAGGCAGAAGTGTTCACTTCTCAAACACAGAAAGGAATCTAGCATATTTCTTTCAACAATATTACACATTTCAGATGATGATAAACGATGAGGAAGTTCAATTGCATTTAAAGCGTTTTTAGCTCCAAGCTTTGCAAGATGATCTGCACGTTCATTAGAGAAAAGCCCACAGTGTGAGGGAATCCAGCACATTTCAATATTAGTTCCTCTCATTTGAATACAGTGAATCAAAAATCTTATTTAAAAAATGATGTTATAATTAACGTTTGTACAACCTGATTTTGAATCGACACAAAATAAAACATTAATCATGTTTGGGGGCAGATCAATTGGATATGTTAATGCCATAAGAACGGCAATTAATTCAGCTGTAAAAATTGAGAAGCCCTTTCCAATATGATATGATTTTTTGATTTTCAGAGCAGGAATTGTATATTGTATGTAAGTGCATATTGTATATCCACAACCAACAAACTGATTTTCTGGAACAGAACCGTCTGTATATATTTCTAAGTGGTGGGGGTATGTTTCAGACAAGTGTGATTTGACTCGAAAAGCTAGAATATTAGGATTTTCATCTTCCTCAATGTCACAATATTGAATGTCAAAAGCTGTTCGTTTATTCGTTTATTCCTATAATGGAACTGGTGAAGTGTTCATAATCGGAGGGAGCAACATTTTGTGGATCAGTATTTGACTGATTAATAGGTGTCACACAGATAGACCTGATGAGTGGACAATCTCGACAGCATTTCAGCTAGCACAGCAGCAAACTCATATCGTTGAACTCCACCTGCCTTCTCTCCAGAGGATTCGGATGATCCCATCAGTACAAATATTCTTGGCCACTTGTGTCCTGACTGGACAAAACGCGATGTGAAGTTACAGCAAGCTGTGGCAAGAAGGAGTGCTAGCAGACAGCAACCCCAAACATGCACGGTGTGCAGCAGTGGGATACATCACAGACTCTAACATGTTATGTGTGTCAAGTTCCTAAGGTCTGCCACCTCAGCCGTTTGGTTGGAAGGTCTCATACAATAGCTCATTCAAAACATAAACGCGCCCGCGCGCACACACCCTCCCTCTAGATAAATAAATTATACATACATACACACAATTATTCAGTATCTTTCGAAAAGCAAGAGATTCCAAGAAAGTCGCAAGTTGGTCTTAAAGCTGCAAGTGACACAGTACAGTACAGGGTGGTTCACAGCCAGAAAACCAGGGAATAGCTCTAGTTCTCTTGTGGTTTTCCTGACACAAGAGAACAGCAAGTGTCAGCACTCCTATTCGTGCAGCATCACCCTCCTCCTCCCCCACCTGCTGCCGACTGTGTGGATGCGATACAAAGACCCCCCCCCCCCCCCAGCCTTCAGACAGCGTGCCAGAGTTCAATTAACAGTTCTTCAAATGCCAGTGGGAAAAGACTGAATGGACGTGATCTGAATGGTTTGTGTCAGGAATTTGCAGATGCTCCCCGTCTGACTAAGTTGTCAGCGTAGTTCCTGGACACTCAGTTTCAATCCCAGTGGCGTCTGGACTTCGTTCTGACTTTCCAGGTCAACGCATGCACTTGTTCATTTGTACTTGTGTGATACTAAGCAAATCATTATATGCATGGGGGAAAAGCTTGTGTATACGCCTGCCACAAGCAAACAACAACAACAACAACAAGAAAAAAAGAAGAATAGAAGAAGAAATTTTATTGATTGATTGATTGATTGATTGATTTATTCAAACAAGTGATATCTTACCTGCTTAGTTTTTCACATAGAATTATGACGAAGTGCATTTTAACCGTGATGTACATCTTGTTGTCCGTAAAAACATTTCTGGTCCAATATGTTCACGGTGCTCGCTCTCTGTGGAGACCTGTCCACACAGCACGAAGAAGCAGCAGACCGATGTGAACTGTGCCCACACAGTGTACACCTCACACACTGAACTGTGCCCACACAGTGTACACCTGACACACGTTGAACTGTCCCCACACAGTGTACACCTCACACACTGAACTGTGCCCACACAGTGTACACCTCACACACTGAACTGTGCCCACACAGTGTACACCTCACACACTGAACTGTGCCCACACAGTGTACACCTGACACACTGAACTGTGCCCACACAGTGTACACCTGACACACGTTGAACTGTGCCCACACAGTGTACACCTGACACACGTTGAACTGTCCTCACACAGTGTACACCTGACACACGTTGAACTGTCCCCACACAGTGTACACCTGACACACGTTGAACTGTCCTCACACAGTGTACACCTGACACACGTTGAACTGTCCCCACACAGTGTACACCTCACACACTGAACTGTGCCCACACAGTGTACACTTGACACACGTTGAACTGTCCTCACACAGTGTACACCTGACACACGTTGAACTGCCCCCACACAGTGTACACCTGACACACGTTGAACTGTCCCCTCACACAGTGTACACCTGACACACGTTGAACTGCCCCCACACAGTGTACACCTCACACACGTTGAACTGTGCCCACACAGTGTACACCTGACACACGTTGAACTGTGCCCACACAGTGTACACCTCACACACGTTGAACTGTGCCCACACAGTGTACACCTGACACACGTTGAACTGTGCCCACACAGTGTACACCTCACACACGTTGAACTGTGCCCACACAGTGTACACCTGACACACGTTGAACTGTCACCACACAGTATACACCTCACACACGTTGAACTGTGCCCACACAGTGTACACCTGACACACGTTGAACTGTCCTCACACAGTGTACACCTGACACACGTTGAACTGTCCTCACACAGTGTACACCTGACACACGTTGAACTGTCCTCACACAGTGTACACCTGACACACGTTGAACTGTCCTCACACAGTGTACACCTGACACACGTTGAACTGTCCTCACACAGTGTACACCTGACACACGTTGAACTGTGCCCACACAGTGTACACCTGACACACTTTGAACTGTGCCCATACAGTGTACACCTGAAACACGTTGAACTGTCCTCACACAGTGTACACCTGACACACGTTAAACTGTCACCACACAGTGTACAGTTGACTGTCCCCACACAGTGTACACCTGACACACGTTGAACTGCCCCCCACACAGTGTACACCTGACACACGTTGAACTGTCCCCACACAGTGTACACCTGACACACGTTGAACTGTCCCCACACAGTGTACACCTGACACACGTTGAACTGTGCCCACACAGTGTGCACCTGACACACGTTGAACTGTCCCCATACAGTGTACACCTGACACACGTTGAACTGTCCCCATAGAATGTACACCTGACACACGTTGAACTGTGCCCACACAGTATACACCTGACACACGTTGAACTGTCCCCACACAGTGTACACCTGACACACGTTGAACTGTCCCCACACAGTATACACCTGACACACGTTGAACTGTCCCCACACATTGTACACCTCACACACGTTGAACTGTCCCCACACAGTGTACACCTGACACACATTGAACTGTCCCCTCACAGTATACACCTGACACACGTTGAACTGTGCCCACACAGTGTACACCTGACACAGGTTGAACTGTCCCCACACAGTGTACACCTGAGACACGTTGAACTGTCCCCACACAGTGTACACCTGACACAGGTTGAACTGTCCCCCACAGTGTACACTGAGCCAATCGTCAACGTTATCCACAGATATACACCTAAACACATCGTTGAATGGTTGCCACAACTAGTTACTACCTGATAGACAGAGTGTGAAACGTTGTCCACACTCATTGTACCAATTGATAAGTTTGTAACTGTAAATGAGTGACACTGAAAGCAGTTAACATGTTTCCCTCACAGTGTTCAAGAAACTACGTTAACTTGTAGCCACACAGTTGTTACACTGAGACTAATTTGAACTGTCCCCGACAATCAGTGACAGACCAAGTTTGATTATTCCAAATATGAAAGTTTTCACTTGAACACTTGTGAATGCACACAGTGTACACTTACCACGTTAACTCTCCCCATAGAACGCGAACAACGACTAAAACGTTTCAACTGCCCACCACATCAGAATGTAACCTTATACAAAGGGTTGAATGTTGACAAAGATTACACCTGACACCGTGAAGCCCCAAAGGTGTCACCCGACCCACGTGAATGAGGTCTGTATAGAAAGAGACTCTACTGATCATAAAGTTTGAACTGCCCCACCGCGGACCTCTGCCCTACGTTCACTCCCCCATAAATGTCAAACTCGAAAGTGAATGTACGAACATGTAATTACCATCTTGACACGAGTTTGAACTGTCCTCTTAATCGATTTGTCAGTCTGACACACGTTGAACTTCTCCTTATTAGATGTTTGAACGCTACAAAAGCACTCTTTTGAATGTTCCCCAACACAGTGGATAATCTGCACACGTTGAACTGTGCCCACACAGTGTACACCTGACACACGTTGAACTGTCCCCACACATTGTACACCTGACACACGTTGAACTGTCCCCACACAGTGTACACCTGACACACGTTGAACTGTCCCCTCACAGTGTACACCTGACACACGTTGAAATGTGCCCACACAGTGTACACCTGACACACGTTGAACTGTCACCACACAGTGTACACCTGACACACGTTGAACTGTCCCCACACAGTGTACACCTGACACACGTTGAACTGTCCCCACACAGTGTACACCTGACACACGTTGAACTGTCCCCACACAGTGTACACCTGACACACGTTGAACTGTCACCACACAGTGTACACCTGACACACGTTGAACTGTCCCCACACAGTGTACACCTGACACACGTTGAACTGTGCCCACACAGTGTACACCTGACACACGTTGAACTGTCACCACACAGTGTACACCTGACACACGTTGAACTGTCACCACACAGTGTACACCTGACACACGTTGAACTGCCCCCCACACAGTGTACACCTGACACACGTTGAACTGTGCCCACACAGTGTACACCTGACACACGTTGAACTGTCCCCACACAGTGTACACCTGACACACGTTGAACTGTCCCCACACAGTGTACACCTGACACACGTTGAACTGTCCCCACACAGTGTACACCTGACACACGTTGAACTGTGCCCACACAGTGTACACCTGACACACGTTGAACTGTCCCCACACAGTGTACACCTGACACACGTTGAACTGTCCCCACACAGTGTACACCTGACACACGTTGAACTGTGCCCGTTTGGTCAAAAAGAGTGACAGATTGCGAGGTTCCATTTCGTCAGGTTTTATTCACAGCATATTTTTATTTAGCAGTTTCATAAACGTATTTGATCTGTTTGAATGAGTTGCCAAGATTTACAACTACTTATTTCTCTCCTGGATAGACAGAGATGATTAAAAAAAGGGAAATGCGTTGTTCCATTCACTTCTTCTTTTCTTTTGTACGCTTTTTAATTTAAGGATAATGTTTGTAGTTTAGTGTTGTGAAATTGAAGGGGCAATTCTGAAAGGCTGGAGTTACATCATGTTTCTACCTCAGTCGTGTGTTCATGAGGAAAAAGGCAATACGTTTAAGCATTTTTTAGCAAACTTAAACTTGATTTAACAGAGAGCTAATTAGAACTGCAGGACAGATCAGGTGGCAAGAACAAAGTATTGGATTATTCAAAATATGAAAAGTTTTTCTTTTGATATACTTGTAAGGTATGAACAGCATCTTAGCAATTAAGCGTTAAAGTATAGTGTTATTAAATGCGCCCACCGCGCGACGCTGCTCCGCTAACTTCATCTCCCCGCAATACCCTCCTGGCAGAAGCGGTCGGTTAAAGTGAAGTAAGATTATCGAATGCATGTAAATTGATCCTTATGCATTGATCACTGGATGTTTGACACGTGTCTTCTTAAATTTCTGTTATTTGTCCAGTCTGTATGTCTGCAACTTCTCTTTTGCTTTATTTTTTTTATTTTTTATTTTTTTATTTTTTTGCTGTGTCTGTTTGTGAACTGCATACAAAATAATGGTGTTTTTTTCTCTTTTTTTTCTTTAATGTTCACACCAGAAACATTACAGGATAGTATTTCATACACAAGTACATTTGGAAAAAAGACAACAAAACATGAACAACTGAAAACAACATAGTAAATGAGAGAGAGAGAGAGAGAGAGAGAGAGAGAGAGAGAGAGAGAGAGAGAGAGAGAGAGAGAGAGAGAGAGAGAGAGAGAGAGAAAGAGAGAAAGAGAGAGAGAGAGAGAGAGAGAGAGAGAGAGAGAGAGAGAGAGAGAGAGAGACCTATCATTTAAATTCATTTTAACTTCTTTGCTCATTTTGTTGTTTTTTTCTGTTGTGCATTTTGAACATTTGAACGAAGTTATGGAGTGAAGAGCAAAAACGGTGTGTCCTATGATTACATGTATCCATACACTGGAAATGTTATAAGAACATTCCAATAGACTGCATCATTGATATAACAGTATACCTTTGACATGGATGATACGGGATAATGTCACACTACAAAAACATACTTAGAAAAAAAAGCGAAAAAAAAAAGATGAAAAGAGATAACGAAAAACATCACCTACATAGTATCTAAAAGTAAACATACTCTAACTCATTGTAAAGAAAGTGCCAGATAGACAGAGATAACTAAATAGGAATGAATGTGTTTGTTTGTAAGTGTATGCCTGCTATTTGTTCACTTGTCACTCCAAATCAGAACATGTTCTCCCCAAACATGAAAATCAACACTTGTTAAACCACATCCTTTTATTCCTTATTAAGAAAGATATCTATAGCTGCTGCTTATAGCCTGGACTTGAATATATGTGGCGGAACAATTATAATATCACCGCCGTGAATGTTCTTCAGAATCTCGCCAGCTCCTGGCTCCTCACTCAGCATGGCCTGGTAGTTCCACCATTACGTTCACCTTCCGTGGTCTGACCGAAACCTGGCAGAGTGCTGATAGTCTGTCAGGGTGGTCCCACCATCCACTTCCACGGAAGTCCGTGCCCAGTCCCTGGCACCACGGCACAAAACACCAACAAAACCAACCCGTGTGCTGTCCCCAGTCACTAGATGCCCCTGGATTCCCGAACTTGGGTGAAGTGAAATCAGTGTGGCATCAGTATGAAGTGCGGTTACAACTTTCTTGTGAACTGATCAATGGTGTCACTGGTTATGGTGAACACAAGTAATGCAACACTAAAAGGAAGAAGTCCAAGTACAGAGTGGGGAGTGCTGTCCTGACGTACGCTGTCTTATCTCAGAAACCTGACAGCCCGTCACTCAAGCATTGTCAGCAGCAGTTAAGGAGTCTATCATCTAAAGTTATCAATTTTTGCACTTGGCTACATTTTGACGTTGTACCATATATATATATATATATATATATATATATATATATATATATATATATATAGATAGATAGATAGATAGATAGATAGATAGATATATATATATATATATATATATATATATATATATATATAATGATAATGACGTTGTACTCTCCAGAATGACGTTGTACCCCCCAGAATGATGTTGTATGCTCTAGAATGACGTTGTACCCTCCAGAATGACGTTGTACCCTCCAGAATGACGTTGTATCCTCCAGAATGACGTTGTACCCTCTAGAATGACGTTGTACCCTCCAGAATGACGTTGTACCCTCCAGAATGACGTTGTACGCTCTAGACTGATGCTGTATTCCTCTGACTGACTGCCTCCACAGAATGACGCAGCACCCTACACATGGCCACTGCACTGTTTATAGTATATGTCAGTTCCTTGACTTTCTGGATGTAAACTCCCCTCCTTATTTCCAGTCCCACTGCAGACCATGTTTTGAATATTGTTCTTAGAAACCTAAGTGGACAAACAAGACAACATAGACACCATTCCTTCACAGGCAAATACGGACAGCTTCATAACACCATCTGCCAAACAAATCTGCACTTCACAGCAGCACATCACATTCATAACTCAGTGTATGATTACAAAAATGCACGCGAAACACGTGAAACCATTTGAAAAAGCAAAGAAATTCCAATCCCCGATATAGTATGTTGCCCTGTAAAAAATGGATCTAGGGAAAATAGTATACCATTTTCTTTACACTCATACAAGAGGATATCAATATCCAACTGAATATGTTTCTGATCAAAGCCAAGCATACTGCTGTGTTTGGTGGAATCGCAAAGATAAGCATGTATTCTTCATTTTTTTCGTGAAATTGATTCCATAAGTGCTTTGTAATGGTGCCATTTAAAGGTAAAATCTATGTTCAGCATGTTTGTTTTTGCAATGTATTCTTCAGTTTGGTATCTCATTTTAAAATATTTTCTAAAAACTGAAAACAGGGGATAAGTATTCTCAACTTTGCATCTGTACAAGAAGAATTTTGCAGATATTATCATGTAGAAGAGAACTGAATCTCGTTTGATCTTACAGTCGGTGCAAAATAATATAAATTCTTTTGACAATACAAAGTGATGTGTGTTTGTGCAATTGTCATTTAAGAAATGTTCTGTATCTTTCCAGAACAAGTGGCTGATTGTTTCCTTCTCGGTTTTATAAACTGTACATTTGTTGTTTTCAACGATACTATTTTTTTCAAGAATTATAGTTGTTACCAGTATTCTATGAATTGTTCTTAACTGAAACCATTTCAGTTTACTTTCTTTAATATTTAGTATTGTCTCAAATATATTTTTCC
Organism: Babylonia areolata; assembly: GCF_041734735.1. Lineage (NCBI taxonomy): Eukaryota > Metazoa > Mollusca > Gastropoda > Neogastropoda > Buccinidae > Babylonia > Babylonia areolata. The sequence goes on from NC_134897.1 coordinate 6,034,210, forward strand.
ACATAAGATTGATTATTTCATTGTTTCATTTTTCACAGCAATTTAGTTTTTTGTTATCTGAAATAAGAGTGTCATCAGAAAGTTTTGACCCTTTCCCAACACTCTGGATTATGTTAAGAGCTTTTTGTATTTCATTTGACTCATTACTACTCAGATCATTACAATTTTTACGAATGAACTATTTGACTGCTTGTACACAACCTGAGAATTCCAAAAAAAGTTGGTTTTGATGTTAAATTTACTCTTGAAATCTTCATAGGAACTGAATACAAAATAATTTGGTTACAAACGGGAAAACGATAGCAACAGTAGAGGCAGAGTGTTTGCCCGTGTCGTGCTGTGTTTTATTTGTGTCCACGGAAATAACACTGGGAAATAAGCCAAGATAGGAAGCAAGGGAAGGGGAAGAGGCGGTAAACAGAGAAATATTCAGAGCCCAGAATGCTGGAACGTCCGGGGCGCAGACAACTTTATGGATCCAGGGATGGTCGCTGAGGTCAGCGGGTAACACGAGGACCAACAGTTCACGGGGAAGAGAATAAAAACGTCAATTGTGTGAACGCGGTCGTCGTAGGCAGCTTTTGAAACAAGTGGTCGACAAGGTCTTCAAGATCTCCCTGTGAAACAGACAGGAAAAAATGTGTCTCAAGCCCTTCTGTAAAAGTAATCAGTCATGGTATTAAAGAGTCAGACCCAACCATGGAGCACGTGTGAGATAGAGACAGACACACTGACAGACAGACGGAGAAACAGACAGACATACACAGAGGGACAGATAAGGCAAAGGGCAGACAGACAGATAGGCAGGCACAGACAAACAGACAGACAAATGGATAGACAGGCAGACGTTGACTGTGCAGAAAAAGGTAAGGACACATAGACTTCACGCCGACAACATCACTTGTGGTTCGCTTATTTTCAAAGAGATGACTGGCATCGGCTTCTTGTGTATCGATCATTTGTTGAGATTTAGCTGTGGTTGTTGATGATCACTGAGGTTTTAAACCGCAGATCCACCAACCTGTCATTGATGAATTTTATTACAGTGTGTGTGTGTGTGTGTGTGTGTGTGTGTGTGTGTGTGTGTGTGTGTGTGTGTGTGTGTTAAATTGATGCGTTCAGGATTATTAAAATTGTTCGTTAGTCTGAGGAGAGGTAGGTTCGGCACGACATAAAAAGAAGTTCCCCAGGCAGCGACACTGAAGCTGCTGTTGATTAAAACAGAGTCCCGTTATCTTCTGCTGGATAAAACGCACCATGGTAAAGAAGGCACTACGAGAGGGCACTGTTCGTCTCCACATCTTGGGTTGAACAGGGAAAACTAGTGAATATTTTAAGTTAAAAAAAAATTCTACGGGAAACCAAGGTCACTAAATCTGTTTCCATGTGGTATGTCAGTCTTATTCCCTACATGTCCAATGGAAAAAAAATAATGTCCGTTATGATCATCGGAATTAGTTTACGTTATTTTCAGAACATGAGCATTCTCCCCTCACTCCCTCCGTCCTCTCATTCATTACGCGTGCCCCGTGAGTTGGCAGGCATGGGGCGGCACTGGAGAAGTAGGAAACCAAGAGTGCTCACAGACACGGAGTCAGATGAATGGATATTGTGTGAAAATATTGTTCAAGATAAAGGAGCAGCAAAAGGACAAGAGCATTCATCACAGGTTCTTGTATTGACGCGAGTAATCTTCAGAAAATAACAGTCAGAGGAAGATTGGAGAGTTCTTGATGGAGTGTAAGCAGTGGGTCAGAAAGACAGGCAGGATGAGTGGAAAGCAGAAAGGCGAGACACGCAACTTTTCTGCCTCAACGGGAAGCCAGTGTAGAGTACGGTGGAGCGGAGAAATGTGATCAGTGCGTGTCGTTCTGACAATCTGAAGGTTCTGAATTCGCTGAAGAAGATTATGGGGACTACCTGTTAGAAGAGGATTACAGTAATAATAATAATAATAATTATAATAATAATTAGTACTTATTTAGCGCTGAATCTTGTGCAGACAAATCAAAGCGCTTTCACACCAGTCAGTCACAAGCACGCATAACTCTAGACTGAAAAAAAAGAACAACTGAAAAATAACGAAGGGGCAGGGAAGGGAGGCTATCTTGGGAAGTGGTGGGTTTTAAGGCCAGACTTGAAAGAGCTGAGTGCGACCTGACGAAGCGACGAAGTGGTCGATTCGTGAAAGTACAAAAGCAAAAACATGATAATCATCCATTGACAGAAAGGTGAAAGGTACTGACGAACAGAGTTAATCCGTCGAAGTTTACAATCAACTGCGCGTAACAGATTTGCCACCTGAGCGTGCATACTGAAGTTTGGGTCAAGAAAGACTCCAAGGTTCCTTGCTGATTCAGAAAACTGAATTGTGGCATCGCCAACCACGAGAAAGCCAAGATAAGAGACAGATTTTGAGATTTTTAAAGAGGAAATAATCATAGCTGCGTTTCTCATGCGATTTGTGTTCCAATCAACTGTCATTAAAAAAAAAAAAATCCCATAAATAATATATAGACTACACTGGCACATATCAGTCAAAACACATGTGCACATCAGTCACACACAGCGTCAAAATACCTCAAACATACAAAAGGCCCAGGAAGAGATTTGTTATTGCAACACAGGGGAACGTTGGATTGCATTATTTCTTTTGATACGAAAACAGGAAGTTAACTGCACGTTAATTTGATATCCATTTTGATATACAGCAATGTGGGAGTACAAAGTTCTCACTTGGGTCTGTCTATCACTGTGTCTGTCTGTCACTGTGTCTGTCTATCACTGTCTGTCTATCACTGTGTCTGCCTATCACTGTGTCTGTCTATCACTGTGTCTGTCTATCATTGTGTCTGTCTATCACTGTGTCTGTCTATCACTGTGTCTGTCTATCAATGTGTCTGTGTCTGTCTATCAATGTGTCTGTCTATTACTGTGTCTGCCTATCACTGTGTCTGTTGTGTCTGTCTATCATTGTGTCTGTCTATCACTGTGTCTGTCTATCATTGTGTCTGTTGTGTCTGTCTATCATTGTGTCTGTCTATCACTGTGTCTGTCTATCATTGTGTCTGTTGTGTCTGTCTATCATTGTGTCTGTCTATCACTGTGTCTGTCTATCATTGTGTCTGTTGTGTCTGTCTATCATTGTGTCTGTCTATCACTGTGTCTGTCTATCATTGTGTCTGTTGTGTCTGTCTATCATTGTGTCTGTCTATCACTGTGTCTGCCTATCACTGTCACTGTGTGTGCCTATCACTGTGTCTGTCTATCACTGTCACTGTGTCTGCCTATCACTGTGTCTGTCTATCACTGTCACTGTGTCTGTCTATCACTGTGTCTGTCTATCACTGTGTCTGTCTATCACTGTGTCTGTCTATCATTGTGTCTGCCTATCACTGTGTCTGTCTATCACTGTGTCTGTCTACCACTGTCACTGTGTGTGCCTATCACTGTGTCTGTCTATCACTGTGTCTGCCTATCACTATGTCTGTCTATCACTGTGTCTGTCTATCACTGTGTCTGTCTGTCACTGTGTCTGTCTATCATTGTGTCTGCCTATCACTGTGTCTGTCTATCATTGTGTCTCACTATGTCTGTCTATCACTGTGTCTGTCTATCACTGTGTCTGTCTATCACTGTGTCTGTCTATCACTGTGTCTGTCTATCACTGTGTCTGCCTATCACTGTGTCTGTCTATCACTGTGTCTGTCTATCACTGTGTCTGTCTATCATTGTGTCTGTCTATCACTGTGTCTGTCTATCACTGTGTCTGTCTATCACTGTCTGCCTATCACTGTGTCTGTCTATCACTGTGTCTGTCTATCACTGTGTCTGTCTATCATTGTGTCTGTCTATCACTGTCTGCCTATCATTGTGTCTGTCTACCACTGTGTCTGCCTGTCACTGTGTCTGTCTGTCACTGTCTGCCTATCATTGTCTGTCTATCACTGTGTCTGCCTGTCATTGTGTCTGTCTATCACTGTCTGCCTATCATTGTGTCTGTCTATCACTGTGTCTGTCTATCATTGCGTGTGACTATCATTGTGTCTGCCTATCACTGTGTCTGTCTATCACTGTCTGCCTATCACTGTGTCTGTCTATCACTGTCTGCCTATCACTGTGTCTGTCTATCACTGTGTCTGTCTATCACTGTGTCTGCCTATCACTGTGTCTATCAATGTGTCTGTCTATCACTGTGTCTGCCTATCACTGTGTCTGTCTATCACTGTGTCTGTCTATCACTGTGTCTGTCTATCATTGTGTCTGTCTATCATTGTGTCTGTCTATCACTGTGTCTGCCTATCATTGTGTCTGTCTATCACTGTGTCTGTCTATCACTGTGTCTGTCTATCACTGTGTCTGCCTATCATTGTGTCTGTCTATCATTGTGTCTGTCTATCACTGTGTCTGTCTGTCACTGTGTCTATCACTGTGTCTGTCTATCACTGTGTCTGCCTATCACTGTGTCTGTCTATCACTGTGTCTGTCTATCACTGTGTCTGTCTATCACTGTGTCTGTCTATCACTGTGTCTGTCTATCACTGTGTCTGCCTATCACTGTGTCTATCAATGTGTCTGTCTATCACTGTGTCTGCCTATCACTGTGTCTGCCTATCACTGTGTCTATCATTGTGTCTGCCTATCACTGTGTCTGTCTATCATTGTGTCTGTCTATCACTGTGTCTGTCTATCACTGTGTCTGCCTATCACTGTGTCTGTCTATCACTGTGTCTGCCTATCACTGTGTCTGTCTATCATTGTGTCTGTCTATCACTGTGTCTGCCTATCACTGTGTCTGCCTATCACTGTGTCTGCCTATCACTGTGTCTGTCTATCACTGTGTCTGCCTATCACTGTGTCTGTCTATCATTGTGTCTGTCTATCACTGTGTCTGCCTATCACTGTCTGTCTATCACTGTCTGTCTATCATTGTGTCTGTCTATCACTGTGTCTGTCTATCATTGTGTCTGTCTATCACTGTCTGTCTATCATTGTGTCTGTCTATCACTGTGTCTGCCTATCACTGTGTCTATCATTGTGTCTGTCTATCACTGTGTCTGTCTATCACTGTGTCTGTCTGTCACTGTGTCTGCCTATCATTGTGTCTGTCTATCACTGTGTATGCCTATCACTGTGCCTGTCTATCACTGTGTCTGTCTATCACTGTGTCTGCCTATCACTGTGTCTGTCTATCACTGTGTCTGCCTATCACTGTGTCTATCATTGTGTCTGTCTATCACTGTGTCTATCATTGTGTCTGTCTATCACTGTGTCTGCCTATCATTGTGTCTGCCTATCACTGTGTCTATCATTGTGTCTGTCTATCACTGTGTCTATCATTGTGTCTGTCTATCATTGTGTCTGTCTATCACTGCCTGCCTATCACTGTGTCTGTCACTGTGTCTGTCTATCACTGTGTCTATCATTGTGTCTGTCTATCATTGTGTCTGTCTATCACTGTCTGCCTATCACTGTGTCTGTCACTGTGTCTGTCTATCACTGTGTCTGCCTATCATTGTGTCTGTCTATCACTGTGTCTGTCTATCACTGTATCTGCCTATCACTGTGTCTGTCTATCACTGTGTCTGCCTATCACTGTGTCTGTCTATCACCGTGTCTGTCTATCACTGTGTCTGCCTATCATTGTGTCTGTCTATCACTGTCTGCCTATCACTGTGTCTGCCTATCAATGTGTCTGTCTATCACTGTGTCTGTCTATCACTGTGTCTGCCTATCACTGTGTCTATCAATTTGTCTGTCTATCACTGTGTTTGCCTATCATTTAGTCTGCCTATCACTGTGTCTGTCTATCACTGTGTCTGCCTCTCACTGTGTCTATCACTGTCTGCCTATCACTGTCTGTCTATCACTGTGTCTGTCTATCATTGTGTCTGCCTATCATTGTGTCTGTCTATCACTTTGTCTGCCTCTCTCTATCACTGTGGCTGCGTATCATTGTGTCTACCTGTCATTGTCTCTGTCTATCACTGTGTCTGTCTATCATTGAGAGAGAGAGAGAGAGAGAGAGAGAGAGAGAGAGAGAGAGAGAGAGGGAGAGAGAGAGACAGTCCAGAAAGAGAGGGATGCAGACAGGAGCCGGCAGACTGTTAGTGAGAGGTGTGTGTGTCAGCACTGTGCTTCATTATTCACCATCAGCTCCCTCCTCTCTGACAGCCTGGACACTCAAACATTGGTCACGTGTGTGTTGTGTATGTGTGTGCGTATATGTGTGCCTCGCTCATTCACCTATTTGTTTATTCTAGTTGTTTATTTGTATTTTCATCGTTTTAGATTGTTTTATATCTTACTTTCTTGTCGTATAACATGCTGGAAAACATACATTGCGAAACATAATTTTCTTTACCCTGGATAAATGTGATATACACGTCTCCATAACACGCGACAGACACAAATAACAGACTGTATTTAACAGGAGAAGGAAACGGTGCAACGCCAGAATATCCGAGTGTTTTTAAAACATAGCAAACCCCATTCCCATTAATCATAATGATTGATACACAAAACAGAGGTTCAGCATTCCCACCAGCCAAATCATAGACGTTGTTGTTCACAGACGTGGTGGGAATGCAAAGCAAGCCAATAGTGATTCTGGGATATCAGTTCTGCCTGCCAGTTGCATAATTAATGGCAACGAAGTTATTGCTTGGCGTAGCGTGCTTCTCATCTGGCAGTTCTCCTGGCTGAAACAGCCCCCCAGTGTGTGGACTGAACCATTCATCAGGAACAGTAGACACACGGGGATTCACAGCTGGATGGTTAGTTCTTGTGTGCCACCTATAGCATGGACTATAAAGCATTCGTCACATCTGATGACACAAGGCATTTAACCAGTACTTTATGCTTTGTTTTTATACTAAAAGCATGTCTGTACGCAGTTAAACTGTATTGTGAACGGGTATGAAAAAGGGTTTGACTGCCTGGGTTCTTTCCCCACAGCATAACCCACTTCTCCATATCAGTGGTCTGGCACAACAGCACTGGTGACTCCTTCAAGAGAAAGAACATGGAGAAACAGATTATCCACCATCTCGGTACTACAGCACCATATGACCTCAACATAAGAACGAAACCAAATCACAGCTTCCCTCGTGCCCACCCTGCCCATTTCCCCCTTCCCTCCCCTCCTCCTCAAGGCATGGCCTCTTTTCCCTCTTCCCCCGCCCCCCTTTCCTCTCACTGTCTTGATTCTCTCTCACTTCCTTCACCCATCCACCTTTTCTAACCAGCAGTGAACTGTTCTCAAGACAAGTGAATTTTATTCAACAGCCAGAAAACTGCACTTGTGACTGCTGCTATCTTCAGTTGCTTCGAAGACTCTCCGAGTCGAAGAACTCAACTTCTCCTTTCCCAAGTGGGTTCATAATTTTTTCCTCTTGTTTTTTGTATCCTGTATTGTGAAAGCTTTCAGTTTCAGCTTTTGAAAGTGGCGGCTCTGCGTTCGAGCAAATCCGTATGCGCTACACCACATCTGCTCGGCAGATGTCTGACAGTAGCATAACCCATCCCGCTAGTCAGGCCTGAGTGCATACAGAAATATATTTGTGTACCTTTCAGAGTGGATTTGTTCTATATAATTTTGCCAGAAGCCAACATTTCTGTTGCCATGGGTTTTCAGTGCACCTAGAGTGTGCTGCACACGGGACCTCTGTTTATCGTCTTATCCGAATGACTACACGCTCAGCTGGACTTTCCAGCGAATGACTACACGCTCAGCTGGACTTTCCAGCGAATGACTACACGCTCAGCTGGACTTTCCAGCGAATGACTACACGCTCAGCTGGACTTTCCAGTCCAAGTTGGGAGAAAGGGCAGGAGTGGGAATGGAACCCAGGCCCTCACGGACACTATTTTGGCAAATAATCGTCTTAACCGTTCTGCCACCTTCCACCTCAACAACGGTGAAAGAATCGATGTTCCCAGTCTCTAATCTTATTTTTATTTATTTTTTAAACTTCTTTTATTACAGTGAACAGATATATGTGTCACATAAAACATGTAAAGTTTATTCACCTTGAGAAATAGAAATACGGCCCCAACTAGCACATCGATTGTTTCACAAAGTAATTTTTCAACAGTAATAAAAAAATGGATGATAAAGGATGAATTTATGAATTTTAGTATTTTTCTACAATATGCGTCTCCAGTGTGCATTTCATTGTAGCTTGTGATGTGATGTTCTATTTGTTGTTACGAATTTGCCAGTACTCACTGTCTGTCTGTCTCTAAATATATTCATCATTTCCAGAACGTTGCAATACCCTGAATGATTTGTTCCAAATTAACTATCAAGAAAGAAAGAATAAAAGAAACACGAGACGAAAGTGATAGAATAGATGTATCTGTCTCTCTTTCCCTATCTGCATGTGTCTCTCTCTGTCTTCCTCTGTCTCTCTTTCCACTCTTCCTCTGTCTCTCTTTCCACTCTTCCTCTGTCTCTCTTTCCACTCTTCCTCTGTCTCTCTTTCCACTCTTCCTCTGTCTCTCTTTCCACTTCCTCTGTCTCTCTTTCCACTCTTCCTCTGTCTCTCTTTCCACTCTTCCTCTGTCTCTCTTTGTCTTCCTCAGTCTCTCTTTCCACTTCCTCTGTCTCTCTTTCCACTCTTCCTCTGTCTCTCTTTCCACTCTTCCTCTGTCTCTCTTTCCACTCTTCCTCTGTCTCTCCCTCTCATTCTCTGAAAAACAAAACAAAATGAAAGAATACATAAACAGACAAATAAATAAGTAAATAAATAAATAAATGTACTGAATGAAAAAGAAGAAAAAAATGTGAGTGGATCATATGTCCAAAGTGTTAACCAGCGACACACAAACACTGTCCTTTCTTTGGTCTCTCCCGTCCTGCCTTCCCTGCTTTCTCAGTCTTTTTCTCTGTCTTCTTGTTCCGTCTTTCTTTTTATTTTACTGTTTCAAGTGGAAGGAAGGTGGCAGAATAGTTAAGACGCTCAGCTAGGTACTCATATACAATAAATGATG